>NW_008341888.1:3257723-3272606 GCF_000622305.1 Nannospalax galili | reverse complement strand
AAGAACAAATTTAATCAATACAAAATAAATAAAATAAAGAGAAAAAGAATAAGGATGATTAAATAATACAACCAGTGACCTAACCCCAGATGCACAAGTTCAAGTGCAGAAAAACACAAGAAGCATGAACAAAGGCAACATGACTGCATCAAAAATTACTAATCCCACGGTGAAATCACAGACAGAAAATTCAAATAATGGTTAGAAGTATGAGAAAAGGAATCAAAAAGGACACAGATAACTTCCTGAATAAATTCCAAGAGAATAAACAAGCTAAATAAAATAACGAAATCCATGTAGGTAATAAAGAGATTGAAATACTCAGACAAAAGTAACTGAAATACTGGAAATGATAAATTTAATAAGTCAAATAGGAAGCTGTGTGGAAAACTTCATAATGAAATTGAACAAGGGGAAAATAGAATATAAGGACTTGAAGACAAGCAGAAAAATTAAAACATTAGCATAATGGTAAAGATAAATTAATAAGGAAATATGAACCAAATGTATATGGGAAACTGAAAAGAATAAACATATTAATCATGGGCATAAAAGAAGGAGAATTCCATGTTAAAGACATAAAAAACACTTTCAGTAAAATCATAGCATAAAATTCTCCAAATCTAGGAAAAGAGATATCCATCCAGACAGGAGACATTTAGGGCACCAAACAGATAAAATCAGAAAAGAACTTGCCCATGATATATTATATTTAAAACACTAAATATGCAGAACAGAGAAAATATATCTAGAGAAACACCACATTACATATAAAGGAAGTTCCACGAGAGTAGCATCAGATAGATTTCTCAACTGAAACTTTAAAAGCCAAGTGTGCTTAGACTGATATATTTTGAGTTCTGAGAGACAACTGCCAACTCAGATTAATAGTAGCAAATCAGAAAAACTGTCATGATTGAAGGAGAAAGAAAAATTGGGGGTGGTAAAACCAGGGTAAAGGAGATAATGACCACTAACCTAACCTTATGGAAGATCCTTGAAGGAATTCTTCAAACTGAAGAGAAAGATAAGCACATCCATCAGGCTACCAAATTATCTGGACCAAATTATAGGTCATCATTAATGGGAGGATGAGGCAGGTACTTAAATAGCTAGTCACATCACATTCACAGTCAAGAGCAGAGAGAAACAAATGCACCCAGTGCTGCCTGGTTGTTCTCTGCTGACTTTCTCTTATCCTGTATAAATTAGGACCCACTGCCTAGGGGATGGTGCACTCACAATGGTCTGGGTCTTTCTATATCAATTAATAATCAAGACAATCCCTCCCACACATGCCCACAGGCCAAACCAATCTAGAAAATTCCTCAATTGAGGCTCTCTTCTTAGGTGATTGTTGATTGTGGCCGGTTGACATTTTTCTATTAGTGTTCAAGTCTCACTAGTCCACATGTTTTTTTTTTCCTTGATCACCACATGCCCCCCTTCTTGTACACAAAATCTCCTATAAGGGCTTTTGACTCTTGTATTTTCTAGGTTATGTGGAATGTAGAAAATAAATAGATCCCCTGTCTGCTAGCATAGAAGTCAACTCACAATGCATTGGCAACTGTAAGAACAATTGGGGAAGAGTTTATGGAGATATAATATGGCCTACAGATATCACATATTTATCAGTCTTTATGTACATACGTTTATTAAATAAAAGGCTACCTCCTCCATCTAGGCACTGTGTTAGACATTGAAAATGCTGGCTAGACTATTTTCTTCAAAGAACTTATGCTTCAGTGGGAACTACAGGAAATTGAAAAATATAGTGCAGAATGGTTTGTGTTATCAAAAAGTGGGTTTACTGGAAACTCATAAAAGGAACACCTGACCAGGATTTGTATTTCAATACAGGCTTCTGCAAGGTTATGACATCTTATATGAAACCTAAAGCATGAGTAATTATTTCCTGGGCAAGAAGAGGTGAGAAATAGTTTTTTCCAGTGTGATTTGGCATATGCAAAGGTCAGAGAAATAGAAGTCCCACAAAGTTAAAGAAAAGATGTGGATTTTGTAATATTTGCCAAAAGAAAAGTAAATGGTACATATGACTTGGGAATTATTTTCTAAAGACTTGGAGCCGATAGTGGAGACAAAATTTAATAGGGAATTTAATTTATATATTGGTTATCAGCAATATCAAACGTATAAGAGTTGAGCTTGAACTAAACTAAGGTAAGTTATTTCTAGTGCACAATCTAGTGAAAAAAAGAGACATTAGCTAGGTAGCAGAAATGCGAGAATATCTGATGTATGTGCTAATGGTTATACTGTTTTCCAAAAAAAAAAAAAAATGAAGACTCATCAAAGGAAGTTTAGTTTATTCTTTAGTACATCGACAGTTTCAAAATTAAAAAAAAAATTGTCCTGTGGCACAATGCTGAATGATTTTACTTAGCGTCCTGTATGAAAAAGATCTTGCCAAAATAAGAGAAAGAACAGCTGGACTGGAGAGAAATTGATGATCTAGAAATTCATCCACAATGCCTGTATAAATGGATCAAAGAAAAGATCTTGAATTGGATTCCAGGAGCAGTGGGAAGGGTATGATCTCTCTCAATCTCCACCTGTTCATATGAGACCAAGATCCCAGGGAAACAGATTAATAGGAGTCTTTTCTTCTGTGTTGGACCCATATTATACACATCTATAATCTCTGGTATAATGAATAATCTGCACAGAGAATAGAAAGACTGGAACACCGGAAGTGTAAATATCCTGTACCTGATCCTTCTGTTACTATCATCAACTGGATATCCACGTATTAATTCTTTAACACCTCTGATTTCCCAAATTCTCTCTACAATATAAAAATAGAAGCATCGCCTTTCCTCTCTGCCCAGGGAGAGGCCCATATGGCATTCTTAATTCCCATCACAAGGAAATTCTCAGACAATATATGGAGCCTTTGATGTCCTGCAGATGAAAGAGGAGGATGCCCTCACATTCCTTGAAGCAGGAACCCCTTAGGTAGCACCAAATTTGACTTCACAAAGGAAAAGTGATGGTATCTACCTCAAAAATCTGAAGAGGGCCTGGCCGAAGCTGCTGCTGGCAGCTCATGCCATTGCTGCCATTGAAAGTCTCGCTGATGTCAGTCAGCCTCATCTCCTCTAGATCACTGGCCAATGAGCTGTGCTGAAGTTTGCTGCAGCCTCTGTAGCTACTCCGATTGCCTGCCACTTCACTCCTGGGATCTTCACTAACCAAATCCAGGCAGCCTTCAGCGAATCATGTCTTCTACTGGTGACTCATCCCAGGGCTGACCACCAGCCCCTCAAGAAGCATGTTATGTCAACTTATCTACCATCACTCTGTGTAACACAGATTCTTCCCTGTGCTATGTAGATGTTGCCATCCCATGCAACAACAGGGGAACCTGGAAAGTTCTACACATTTGTGGTATGGAATCTTGTGAGCACCCACAGGAGATCATGCCTGATATCTACTTCTATTATAGATATCCTGAAGAGATTGTGAAGGAAGAGCAAACTGCTGCTGAAAAAGGCTGTGACCAAGAAAGAATTTCAGATAAATGGAGCATGCCAGCTCCTGAGTATACCACTGCTCAGCTAGAGGTAGCAAACTTCTCTGAAGGTATATAGGTGCAATCTATAACTATCCAGCAGTTCCCTACTGAAGACTGGAGTGCCCAGCCAGTCACCAAGGGCTGGCCTGCAGCTTCCACTGTTCAGGCCACTGAATGGCTTGGAACAGCCATGCTTTGGCTATAAGTTGTTTTTCTGCAGACACTTAAGTAAAATGGAAAGTGGATGGAAAATAAACAGTTCTTAAAACACATGTAAAATAAAAGCATTTTGCATCCCTAGTTTGTGTGTCACAATATTTTATGTGTCTGCTCAGTTGAGAATAAAAGGATACAACCCCGGTGTGATGGTTAATATGGACTGTCAACTTGACAAGATCTAGAATCACCTAGGAGACAAATTTCTGGGTATATCTGTGAAGGAGTTTCTAGATTTGGTTAATTGAGATGGGAACACACACCTTAAATGTCAGTGGCATCATTCTGTGGGGTGTGGTCCCAGAATAAATTAAAAAGGAGAAAGCAAGTGGACTGCCAGCTTTCATACCTCTGTGCTTCCTAAGTGTGGATGCAATGTGACCAGTTGCCTCATGGTTCTGCTCCCATCACTTCCTTAACATGATGGACTGTATCCTCAAACTCTGAGCCAAAATGAACCCTTTCTTCCTTAATTTGTGTTGTTGGGTATTTTATCATATCAGTGAGAAAAGTAGCTAATACACTCTGCCCTTTGGTGTCCCCAAATCAGTATACTATAGCGATTGTCACTTTAACAATGCCAGTGACAAGAACCTTATGAAAAATACAGTCTTCAATGGAAGAAAATACAAATTTCATCTTAGGGGACACATGAATTCCTCATGTCAAAGAAAAGATGTGGTCATGGCCTTGAATAACATATATGTGGAGGACAAAAAGACTGGGCTAAGTGGCCAGTCTGTGAATGTGAAAGGTTTATTTTAAGGACACAGCAGATGGTCCACAATTGTTGCATTGCAAGTTATTTTGGGAAATATTCTCATTAAAAAATTATTTTTGATTATGCATTCTACACACTAATGGTGTTCAGTGTGATAATACATGTGTAGAGTATGCACTGCTAATCCAGCCTCCCTTTATGCATTGTCTCCCACTGCCTTCCCAACCTCTAGTATATATACCACTGCATATTCACGTCTACTTAAGAGCCTGCGTTTTTGAAATGTGCCTGGAATCTAGAACCTAATTGTTTTTGCATGGTCAGCCAATGGAATCCCAGGTTTACTTTACTGACAATTCAGAGGGAGAAAACATGAAAGAAGAGTCAGATCGGTGCCTTAGAAAAATGAGTCTTGATATTTAAAGTAAAAAAAAGAAGGAAATTAGGAGGGGGAGACAAAAAGGAATGAAATCTTGCTATTTTCAGCAATTTGGATAAACATAGCATGATGATTAGTAAAAGAAGTGAGGCACGAAAAGACAAATATGGCATGTTTTTATTTATATGGAGAATCTAAAACATGAAACTCGTAGAAGCAAAGAGTAAAATGATAGTAGCAGCTGGGGATGGGGATGGTGAGATGTTTGTCAAAGAGCACAAGATTGCAGTTACACAAGAGGAATAAGTAAGTATTCAAGGAGAAAAGTAAAAATATGAGCAAAGCTTCCTTTCTATTTACTAAATTATCATTGTTGAAATGTTTTAAAAAGTTATATGTCTTGCATAAACATTGATTCAAATGTTTTAACATGTTTAACCAAGGCCTGATGTTTTTATCTGTTCTAAATTAAAATTCCAGTAGATTATGCTTTTCAAGTCTTTTCAAGGGAGCATTCTTAGTTAATGTTATTCATTTAACATTTCTGCTAAGAACTAAAAGTTTTTCTTGCCTACAAAGCAGAAAATAAACATGTTCTTAAAGAAATGTAAATTCCAACTTTATGGTGTCTGTGAACTCCTTATCTAAGAGAAAAGATTTCAGCATGGACTAAAGAACAATTCATGTAATGTGTAGGAAGTTTTTCTAAGTGCAAGGCCTGTCTGAGAAGAACCATTAACAAATGATAGAACTACTGAGCTGTGTGGGAAATCTGGAAAGTAGGATAATGCTCTTCTGGCTCCTGAAAAATGTCCTGTGTTCACCAGAGGATATTTGAGGATATACTTCTGTTATCAATGAAAAGTGAAACAAAATGTATGTTTGTGGTATGGTGCTGAGGATTTGAGTGGAAAAGTCACTGGGACAGCAAATGTAGAGGTTGGATGAAGGCTGTGGATCAGTCATCAGGAGACAGTAATAGACGAAGATAAAAATTGTGGAGGAACAAGATGGCTGGGATTAGGACTCTATTTTAAGGTGGAGTTAACATAGGGCTTGCTCCCTGCATGGGTTAGGGAAAGGAAGTCAGCAGCTTTTCTGGGACCAGTCTTATTTATATGAGCTGGACCTCTCTACAGTGCTGCATTTGGAATCCTTCTCCAGGCCATGGCATGGGTGCTTTCTTGTTTCAGACATGTCTTCTGAGCGCATTACCACCTAGTCTCAAGAAAATCTTTCTTTTTGCATCCTTCATTTTCATCTTCACTCTTTCTTGAAAGCTCTTCCTAAAGGCCTTCTCTTAGTTTTGACTTCTGCCTCCTGTTTGACATCTACTTAGAGATGCCTGTTCTGACTCTTTTCATTGATTATCCCTAAGTTTTCCATTCCATAACTGGTATAACATTATACCCTGCATAACTTCCCTGTGTTATTTCCTTGTCTTGATTTTATCAGTCTCTGAAATAAAGCTTTTTTATTTTTATACTCATTTATTCCACTAGAGAGTATTTGTGTCACTTACCACAAATTACCAGGAAGTGGATATTTAGCAGGTATGTCATGTCTTTGCTGAGCTTTGTGGGGTGTGTTGAGGAAACATTTTATGTGTAAAGTGACAGCATAAGGAAAGTTGTTATATTAGTCACTTTTCTGTTGCTGTGTCAGAAACACCATGACCAAGGGAACTTATAAAAGGAAGAGTTTATTTAGCTTACAGTTCCAAAGGAGGAATGGTAAGTCCATCATGGCAGCAGACATGACTGGAGGAAGAGCAGAATCTAATCTCTCACATCTTCAAGCAGGTACAGGAAGCAAGAGAGTGACTCAAGATTTGGCAAGGCTTAAGAACTCTCTAAGCCCACCCCCAGTGATGTGCTTCCTCCAGGATAGCTATACCTTCTAAGACCTCCCAAAACAGTGCCACCAACTGGGGGCAAAATGTCTAAATATTTGTAGCCTATCAAGGACATTCTCATTCAAACCACCTCTTGCACTAAATTTTCTTCCCTTTTCCCTTTTTGGGAGGCTTGGTGTGTGCACCCTTCAAGGCTCCAGGGCTCACAGACTAACATAAGACATTTTTTGTTTGGGTTTTGTACCATTCCATGACATTTGGGGATGGGGGGTGACTTACATGAACTGGCTTCCCATAACCCACATGCCATTCAAGCCCTCCAGTAGTCTCCATCAGCTTTCGCGCATGGTGCCCACACACCATCTCACCCCATGGTCCGCCTCATCTTACCCTGTGAATCCTGCAAGATGGGCAGGGTGTCTGCCTGGTCATTCTTGCCCCTGCTGTTTGGCTGCATGCCTTCCTCCCTGAGTTCCCAAAATGGCCATGCTAATTCTCTGTTTAGCAGTGGGCTCTGTCCCTCTTCCCAGGGTGTTCCTCATCTTGCCCCTGGCTGGCTTATACTTTTGGAGAATGAGTAATTTGGGGGCTACACTCCATCCCTTTCCTCCAGCTCTTACAAACTCTCCATTTCTTCTGCAAATTTCCCTGAGCCAAGTGAGGAATCTGGACTTTAAACAAATAACAATTCTACAACTAACAAGGGTCACCACTGAATTTTTTCCTGCTAAAATGTTAAAGGAACCCAGCTAAAAGGTAGGGTTTAAAGCATATCTGGAGCCTCCTAATATAATGTCCAAATATACCAGTTTTTCCCAATTTTCACTCATATCAAGAACCAAGAAGATTGCAAACAAAATGAAATCAACAGATGCAAACACCGAGATGTGATATATTAAAATTATCTGACAGAAATTTTAAGCAGACATGATAAAAATGTTGCACTAAGTAATTATAAATACCCTTGAGATATGAAAGATAGAAAGTTTCAGGAAAGACATAAAGATAGAAAGAAGAAGAAAACCCAAATTTTAGATCTGGAAAACACAGTAACAAAATTTAAAGATTCAGTGTATGAGCTCAACAGAGGAACAGGAAGGACAAAGGAAAGATTGAGTGAACTAAAAAACAGAACAGTAGAAATTAAGTAATCCAGGTGCCAAGAAGTTAGTGCAATAAACCCTTTATGGTGAAGTTAAAAGAACTAAGAGATGGATATAAAATGATTGGCTCTTACGTCAGGCATACCTGAAATCCATTCTGTTTATCTTGTGGATAATGATCTATCATCTTAAAAATATTATTTAGGTTCCCTTGTCAGAGGCTGTCCTTCTGCAGAATGTTTACATCAGTAATAAGCCTTTAACAAACAGAAATATCAAGAGCAAACTTTTTTTGTGGAATGTTGACAGACAGTCATAAAACTTAAAAAAACATAAACAGGAGTAAACTAACTTGAAAACTGTGGAACCCTCCTCCTTGGCCCCTCCCCTGGACTCTCTAGACTCCTGCCCCTATTTAGGACTAACTGGTCTTTTCACTTCTGTAAATCACTTGGCTTGAGGGAACCAGAGGGACAAACTGCACCATCTCTTTTTTGACTGCTGATTCCTCCATTTTTGTGATGTCTCATGGTCATAGACGAGGCAAGCCCGGGCATGTCCAGGGGGCCCAGGCAAGTTTGAGGCCTTATGAGGAATAAACAGGGTCCTCTAGCCCTGAAGATAACAGCACATTCCACAGCCCTGAGGGCAGCACCCACCAGTGAGAGGCCTCCAAGACTGTAACCAAAAAATTCAAAAGTATGTTGGCATGCGGGATCTTTGGACCAATCAAAATATAACCTTGTCATTCCCCTCCTCCCTTTGTCTGAAACCTATGAGAAGCTCCCTCCCCCTGAAATCGGGGCTCTCAGACAAACCTACCATGTTAGTTTGGTCTGAGAGTCCGAGCTTAAGCGTGAATAAAGACTCTTTGTTCTTGCATGCTCTCTGGACTCTGTGGTAATTCTTGGGGATCCGTTCTCTGGGCACAACAAAACTAAGTAATTGTTTACAGATTTACCAATGTTCAATACCTTTTAATGATCAGGAGGCACTGTTTTGGGTGCCTAGTGTCTGAAATTTACTGCCTCCCCCCATGTGGGATCAAATCAGATCAACCAGGAAAAATCTTATCCTGGTAATGGCAGAAAGTAGAGAACAAACCATTAGATGGTTAGTCAGTGATGTAAAAACACGGAGAAAGAGGGTCCCCTAAAGGGTTCTTAGTCTCATTCATAAAAGAATTTAAGAATAGATCCAAACAGAAGATTTTACAATTTTATTAGAATCTTAAAGAAAAATCATCAGGGCAGTTGAGCTGGTAATCTTGGCAGCTGCCTTGAGGAGGTGAATGGTGGGAAGAAGAAAAGAAAGCCATGTAGCCATGCAGGTTTAGAGCCTGCATGGAGGTCAGACACGTGGTTGACTGGCAGTTACATGGCTGGGAGAAGGCAGCTTTAGAGAAAAAGTAAATAAATATGAGATGCTAGAGCCACCCAAAGCCTTAAAGAAAGCATGTTTAGTAAGAAAGGCATGAAGAAGAATAGGGGAAATTATGCCTTTCTGAAAGGTAGACAGACTTACAGAGACCTACATGACTGGCTCATCTGAAAGTTCTACAGAGTTCTGCAGCTGCAAGGCAGGATTCCAGGCAGGAAAAATTTGCTACCTGATTAATCCACCAGGCATTCCACCCAACTGTTTAGCATAACTTAAGGTGAACCTGCCTTCCTAGGGGTGGTTCTATCACCAGGTGATTGACCAGTAAGACTGGAAAAGTGGGTCTTGCAACAGATAGACTAAGGATTTTATAGTCTTGACCAGTTACATTTATGGAACTTTTTGCTATTCTAACAATGTCTTCAGAGAATATTGTTCAGAGACAAGGGATGAAGTTATAAGAATTGAAATGAAACCATGCTGGATATGATAGTGCTTGCTTGTAATTCCATCACTTAGGAAGCTGAAACAGGAGGATCCAAAGTTTGAGACACGCCTAGGCTTCATATCTTGTCTCAAACCAACAGAATGGACTTACTTATGCCAGCCTTTCAAAATGAAAATAAAGGGCAACAGAAAAGGCTCAGCAATTAATAGTGCTTGCTGCTCTTGCAAAAGACCTGAGGTCAGTTCTCAGTACTTATTTCAGGAGGCATACAAATATCTGTAACTCCAGCCCCAAGGGATCAGGTACCCTCTTCTAACCTCCATGGGCAGTCATACGCACATGACAGACAGATACAGACGGGGACACACACACACACACACACACACACATCCTGAAATAAAGCTGTCTCATGGTTATTGTTAGCACTGTCTCTAGTGTTAGAACAGTTGCACTGCACATTGAGTTGTGTATTCCTGGCCTGAGGGCTGCAACAAGATACTATCCAGATCTGACTAACCAGGGTAAAAACAAATCACCTGAAGGCCTAGCTACACATTCTTGTTTTGAATTGGAACACCTGCAAAGAGTCAGATTTCAGTCCCTGATCTAGCCATTATGGTATTCAGGAAACAACTGGAGTTGCTCAAAGTTGTATGTCAAAACTTAACCTGTAGAAATCCTTTCAAATGAAAATTGAGTGGGACTGCAATGCTAATTAGTGTTCAGCTTGGGTTTTGAAGGAGATTGGGTGTCTTCATTGTGGTTGTTAAAGTCTCTGTCATAAGTGTGGCTGAGTGTATTGTGATTGGATCTTGCATCATTGGCAATGTTGGCCAGGCTGTATTTTTTTTTAGGCAGTTCTGTTTTGTGGAACCTAGGGTAGAGGTGCTTTATGAGAGTTGTTGGATATCAAATGTGCATATTTCCTTGTGAAATTACATGGTCAAACCTTTTAGTTTTTTGTCATGCATAATGGACGGAGTTTAGGAAGCTCTTCTGTATACAGTCTTTTCTGTTGCAAAATTGTCATTCTGTCTAGGACCAAGCCAGATGAAGAATTGGATGGAGGATTGAATTTCTCCATGTATGCTCTCTCCATGGAAGACTTCCTACCAAGTTTTGGAAGGAGCAGGAGCAAGAAAAAGATTATATTCTTCCTTATGTTTAAAAAGAAGTGTCTTGTATACCCAGGAAAAAGAAAAGCTTTTCCCAAGCAGAAACCTGCATTCTCAATTGCCTTTGTTCCCAGCATACATTGTCCCCCACTCTCTCATCTTCTATCTCTGAGGGCATTTGCAAAGAATACACAGTGTAAAGAGGGAAACAGTCCATTCCAGGAACTGTAATATTTATTAGAAATATCCTTTCCAAACTCTCTTAAAGCCCTGTCCCAGGTATTTATTTCCTCATAAGGCGGCTCTTGTGATTATTTGTTAGGCAATACTGCCTCTAGTGTTAAATTGTTGTACTGCATGTGGAATTGTGTGATGACAACAAAATACCATTCGGGTGTATCCCTATACACCAAAGTGATTTACAGAAAACTTCTATATGACAGTGCCTAGGGAGAAAAGGGAAAAGTTTGTAGAAAGTCCACAGAAAGCACTAAAGCTCAGAAGAATGAGCTTTGGCATCACAGAAAGAAGAGAGGCCATATTGCTTGTATTAATTGTGATAGGTGAATGGAGTAAGATAATGTCTGGTTAAATCATGTGATATTGGGGATTAGATATAGTAGTGATTCTGGAAGGAACATGGATGGCATGGGGATATACTTTCTGCTGAAAATAACAGGGAGGAGCAAGACTTGATGGCCAGTGTATACCTAGTGGAGATGTTTTCTGGTTCATCTCATAGTCGAAAGGTTGTAAACAAGAACTTGAAAGATACCATCAGGTCTATGGTTTTAAAATGTGAGGCTGAGAATTACATAACTCAAAAAGACCCAGTAGAGTGAGTAAGAGGTGTTTTGTAGGTGGGGAGCTTTTCAGCATTCTAGATTAGACAAGATAATGGGGGAAATATGAGTGACTATATGTGAATTATAACCTACAATATTTTATTGGATTATAGGACTGTGACAGAATGGTTGGATGATGGTGTGGGAAAACATTGTATTTTACAGTAATCTTTTGCACTGTAGGATTTCAAGCTTATTCTGCAAACTCTCTACGTTGTTCCAGCCATGCATTCCATTTGTTAGATGGCAGTACATGTAGTCTTCGCTATGCCATGATAATGTGTGAACCAGGTTGAAAAGATAGAGAGGAGACACTTTATGAACACTTATGATATGCAGAGGGCCCACTCATAGGCAAGAACAAACTGGCTTTTCAGGGTTCTTTATACAGAAAAAGTCAGAGGAGAATCTGAATTTCTAGGACACCACACATTGAATCAACTCCCAGTTTCACTACTACAGAGAATGGGACCTAAGGAGATTGCCTAGATATGTTTCCTCAGCTTTAACCAAGTATGGCAAAAATTAAGGACTTAAAAACTAATTTTATTGATGATTTGAGAATTTTATACAATGTATTTTTATCATATTGAGAACACTTATCCTATCTTCACCCCCATTTTACTAACCCACCCTGACTTCATGTCCTCTATTATTACTTCTAAAACTGTATTGAACCTAATTTGTGTTCCCCAAATGCTTTTGGGTGAATGTCTTTCCCCTGAGCCTAGTCAATTTACATGACATCACACCCTTAAAGAGAACTGAGTCTCCCACTTCCAGCAGCTATCAGTTGTTAATACTGCCTCAGCTATTGTTGGTACTTTTTGCCTAGCTCCCCTATATATGCTACGACTTTTTTTGAGACAGGGTCTTCCTGTAGGCCAAGATAGCCTGGAACTTGCTGTGTAGACAAGGCTGGTCTTGAACTCACAGAGATCTGTCTGCCTCTGCCTCCAGAGTGCTGGGATTAAAGGAAGAATGTGCCACCATGGTTAGCAACATGCTAGGATTTTGTCTGGCTTGATCTTGTATAGATCTTGGTAATGTTGTCATAATTGCTGTGAGTTAATATATGCAATGGCCCTGCTGTCTGGAAAACAGTGTTTCCTTGTAGTCTTCTAGTATCTCTGGCTCTTAAAATCTTTCCAGTCCCTCTTCATCAATGATCCCAAACCTTCAGAGAAGGTTCTATGTCCCATTTAGGGTAGAGCACTCCATAGTCTCTTAGTCTCTGCAAATTGACCAGTTGCAGGTCTCTGTGTTGATCACCATTAGATGCAAGAAGAAGCTTCCCTGTTGAGAGGTGTATTAATCTGTGTGACAATATGTTATCAAGAATCAGTTTAATACAATGTCCATTTAGCATGATAGGTTCTCCCCTACAGTCTGTGATGTGTCTAGTCACAGGTACTTGACCCTGATAACAATTCCAGGTATGGGTTACAGCTTGTGAAGTGGGCCTTAAATCCAAACAGAAAGTGCTTGTTACTCCCATAACATTCATACCACTATTGCACTAATGGGCATATCTTGCCAGGCTAGTCATTAGTGTAGCTTCCTGGGATCAGTGTTTGGTAAGGTTAATGATTATTTGTCTTTTCCAGTAGCATGCATAGCACCTTCCAGAACCATGAAAGCTAGTCAGTAAGCAGGAAGCATCAAGGTCAGTACCAACTTGATTTTTCCTTGTTTATTCTATGACTCAGGTATATAGTGTCTTTGGTAGTTCTGGCAGGTAACCTAAGAGTGATGACAATATCCAGTTTTGTTTGCAGGTCTATGGGTTTCCCCCATTCAACTCCAAAAGACGGAGTCCATTCCTGGCATTGAACTTTTTATTAGTTAGCCTGTAGTATCAGGTAGGGGCATTGGTACTCCCCTCCATTGTAGGGTAATTTCATTTAAATTATTTTAATATTATATGTGTATATATTTTCAGAATCTTTTACAGTAGGAGGTTTGCATATAGTTTTTTCAAGAGGCATTAAATGTTAGTTATTCCAACCCATACTCCCTCCTTTGCACTGCCCTCCCATTGCTGACCCCATTTAATCATTCCTATACTATAATTCACTTCCCCCCTTATATCATTGCATTATCTCTCCCTTCCATGAATACCCTGTTGCCCCGTACTAGGTTCCTGGCCTCTATGTGTTTTCCAATCAAAACACATATATCTAAGAATTGAAAGCTAGCATTCACTTATGGCACAGAACATGCAATATTTTTATTTATGGGTCTGAGTTAACTCACTCAGGATAATTGCTTCCAGTTCCACTCTTTTACCTACAAAATTTCATAATTTCTTTTTCCTTAACAGCTCAATAATATTCTATTGTGTAAAGGTAGCATATTTTCATTACGTATTCATTGGTTGATGGACATCAAGGTTGTTTTTATTTCCTGGGTATTGTGAATAGGGCAGCAAGGAGCAAGGATGAGCAGGTGTCTTTATAGTGGGATGTGGAGTCCTTTGGGTCTATGCCCAAGAATGGTATGGCTGGATCATATAGTAGATCTATTTATAGCTTCTTTAGGACTCTCCACACTGATTTCTACATCAGTTGGCATTCACAGTAGCAGTGAATAAATGGTCTCTTTCCTCATATTCTTTCCAGCATTTTTCTTTTTAAAAAAAAATTTACAAAAATTTTATTGAGAATTTCATACATGCATATAAGGTGTTTTGATCAAATCCATACCCACTGCCTTAACCTCCAACATCCCCCCCCCTGAAGAGGTAACCCTAAAATGTTTTGAGGATTAAATACAAGCTCCCAAATACTTTTAACATTTTTGACCTTTGGAACAGAGATGTTGCTAATAGGCCCAAGGACATTTTGACTTTTAGCCAAGAAACTGGCTACATTACTTTGGGGTCTTTTTACCCTACCTGCCTAGCCAATTCCTACCTCCTATTCTTATCTCACCATCCTCTGAAGGGGTGACCCATACTGCCAATAGGGAATAGGGATGCAGACCACTCTGGATTCTTCAATGCTGAACAGGGATGCAGGGTGAGGCAATTGGAGTACCCCTTCAGTGGGTCTATATAAAAGATTCCCACATTGCATAATTCTTGTCTCTAAGGGGAAAAGAAAGTCCTTGAATCATGAATAGGAGATGTGAAGGAGAAGTAAAGGAAGAGTAATTAGCATTACAAGTTCTAGACAGGGAACTAGAAAAAAGTCAGAACAGGGCAATTTTCAAACGTTCATATGAGAGTCCACTGGAGTTTCTTGACAAGGGCTTCCAAAAGCATCCCTCTGTTGGGTTCTTC
>NW_008341888.1:3249840-3257417 GCF_000622305.1 Nannospalax galili | reverse complement strand
TATACCACATTTTTGTTAACCACTTGTCAGTTGAGGGACACTTAGGTTGTTCCCATCTCTTAGCTATTGTGAAAAGAGCAGCAACAAATATGGTTGTACAAGTGTCTCTACAATAGGATGAGTCCTTTGGGTATAGGTCGAGGAGTGGTATAACCGGGTCATATGGTAGGCTCATTTTTAGTTTTTTAAGAGTTTTCTGCACTGTTTTCCGTAGAGGGTGCACGAGTTTGCAATCCCACTAGCAGTGAATGAGCATTCCCCTTTGTCCACATCCTCTCCAGCATTTGGTACCATTTGTTCTCTTGACCCTAGCCAGTCTGATTGGGGCAAGGTGATACCTTAGGGTCTTCTTTTCCAATTCGTACTCCTTTAATTTCCTTCCCCTATCTTATTGCTCAAGCAAGAGTTTCAAGCACTATGTTGAAAAAGAGTGGAGATAGTGGACATCCTTGTCTGGTTCCTGATTTTAATGGGAATGCATCCAGTTTTTCTCCATTTAGAATCAGTGCCTTTTTTGTATACTGTTTTAATTATGTTGAGGTATTTCTGGTCGAGTCAATTCCCTCTAGGACTTTGAATATAAATGCATGCTGAATTTTGTCAAAAGCTTTTTCTGCGTCTATTGAGATGACAATGTGGTTTTTGACTTTGAGTCCATTTATATGATTAATGATGTTTATTAACTTGCATATATTGAACCATCCCTCCATCTCTGGGATAAAGCATACTTAATCATGGTGAATGATCTTTTTGATGTGTATCTGTATGCAGTTTCCAAGTATTTTTTTGAGATTTTTTGCATCTATGTTCATTAAGAATATGGGTCTATAGTTTTCTTTTTTGGTTGTGTCTTTACCTGTTTGGGTATTAGAGTGTTGCTGGCTTCATAGAAGGAATTTGGGAGTTATCCCTCTGTTCCTATCATTTTGAATAATTTAAGTAGTATTGGTTGAAGTTCTTCTTTAAGTGTCTGGTAGAATTCTGTTGTAAATCCATCTGGGCCTGATCTTTTTTTTTTAGTTGGGAGGCATTGTATTACTGTTTCAATTTCCTTATATGTTATGGGTCTCTTTAAACTGCTGATCTCTTCTTGGTTTAACTTTTGTGGTTCCCATCATTTCAGATATCCATCTATTTCTTTTATATTTTCAGATTTAGTAGCATATAAGTTTTAAAAATATTCCCTTATAATGGTCTGGATCATTTGGATGTCTGAGGTGATGTTGCCCCTTTCATCTCTGATTTTCCTGATTTGAATTTGGTCTTTCTTTTGGTTAACTGGACTAAGGGTCTGTCTATCTTGTTTAGCTTTTCAAAGAAGCAGCTCTTAGATTCATTAATTCTTTGTATTGTTTTCTTTGTTTCTATTTCATTAATTTCTGCTCTGATTTTTGTTATTTCTTCTGCTGCTGGGTTTGGGTTTCATTTGTTCTTGCCTTTCCAGTGCCTTGAGTTGCAGTGTTACATCATTTATTTGCACTCTTTCCAATTTTTTTTTTGTTGTAGGCACTTACAGCTATAAACTTCCCTCTTAAGACTGCTTGTAATGTGTCCCAGAGGTTGTGTTGTGTTGTACTGTCCTTTTCGCTGAATTCCAGGAATTTCTTTATTCATTTCTTAATTTCTCCTTTGACCCACTCATTGTTTAGGAGTGTGTTGTTCAATTGCCACGACTTCATGTAATGACTAGGGCTTTGTCCAGTGATGATTTTGAGCTTTATTGCTTTGTAGTCCGATAGAATGCATGGAATTATTTCAATATTTTTGTATTTGTTGAGGTTTGTTTTGTGCCCCAGTATATGGTAGATTTTGGAGAAGGTTCTGTGTGGTGCTGAGTAGAAAGTGTATTCTTTGGTGTTTGGGTGGAATAATCAAAAGATATCTATTAGGTCCATTTGGTGTATGGTATCATTTAATTCAGACGTCTCTCTGTTTATTATTTGTCCAGTTGACCTGTCTAATGGAGACAGTGGGGCATCGAAGTCCTCTACTATTACTGAGTTGTGGTTAATCTGTGTCTTAAAGGCCTGTAGTGTTGTTTTTATGAATTTTGGTGCAACAGAATTTCGTGCATATATGTTAAGGATTGTAATATCTTCTTGGTTAACTGTTCCTTTGATCAGAATGAAGTGACCCTCCTTATCTCTTCTGATTAGTTTTACTTTGAAGTCTGTTTTGTCAGATATTAGAATTGCAACTGCTGCTTGATTCTTGCTGCCATTTGCTTGGAATATTCTTTTTCCATCCTTTTACCTTAAGGTAGTGCCTGTCCTTGAAGGTGAGATGGGTTTCTTGCAGACAGCAAGGAGACAGATTTTGTTTCTTAATTCATTTGCTTAGCTTGTGTCTTTTGACTGGGGAGTTTAGTCCATTGTTATTTAAGGTTATTATTGAAAGTTGTGTATTGGTTGCCATCATTTTGATTCCTTCTTTTACCATGTGGAGGCAGGGTCCAGGCTCTCTCGGGCAGTTTTGTGCATTGTCAACCCTATGCCAGAAGGAGGCCAGAGGGGAGCCACAACTCTGGCACTCTCTGGTGGTCTGCTGAGATCCCAGCCTTAGCCTACCAAAGCCATATCTCTCCTGGAGCCTTGGGAGGGGACTCACAAAATCCCAGGTAGGGGGATGGTATGGTGCAATTAGGGGAAGCTCACCAGCAAGTGGAGGCAGGATCTGGGGGCTGTCAGGTAGTCCTCTGGGTTCTCAGGCCCTCTGGTAGTTGAAGGCCAGAGGGAGGCCAGAACCCAGAGTTGTCTGGCAGTCTGCTGAGCTCTGAGCAGCTACCTTGATGGAGGTCTGAACCCACCCTCTCAGGCTGTCTCCTTTCCAGCATTTTTCATCATTTGTTTTTGAATCTTAGCCAAACTGACTGGAGTAAGATAAAATCTCAAAGGCATTTTTATTGCATTTACCTGATGACTAAAGATACTGAAAAAATATTTTTTTCTGTTCTTTGTATATCCTAAAAACTAACTCTCTGTCAGATGAATAACTGGTAAAGATTTTTTTTTCCATTATTTAGGCTGCCTCTTCACTCAAATGATGGTCTCATTTGCTGCACCAAAGCTTTTTAGTTTCTTGCGGCCCCATTTGTCAGTTGTTGGTCTTAATACCTGTGCTACCAAGTCCTGTTGAGAAAGTCCTTTCCTGTGCCTATATGCTCCAGTGTATTCCCAACTTCCCCCTCTGTTATATTCAGGGTATCATGTCTCATTGAGGTTCTTGATCCTTTTCGAGTCAAGTCTTGTGCAGGGTGAGATGTGGATCTAGCATCATTCTTCTATATGTACTTATTCAGTTTAACCAATGCTGTTAGTTCAACATTTTTTTTTTCTCCAATGTGTACTTTTGACCCCTTGGTGAAAAAAATCATGTCACTATAAATGTATGGACTTAAATCTAGGTCCCTAATTCTAGTACATTGATCAGTGTGTCTGCTTTTATGCCAGTAACCGGCTGCTTTTATTCCTATAGCTCTGTAGTATAATTCAAAATCAGGGTTGGCGATACCTCTAGCTCTTCTACTGATCAGCATTATTTTCTCTTCAGTTTTTTTGTATGTATTTCTATTTGAAATTTGAGATTATTTTTCAGTTTCTGTGAGGAATTGTGTTGGAATTTTAATGGGAATCTGTAGATTGCTTTTGGTAGGATGGCTATTTTCATAATATTAATCCTATCTATCTATGATCATGGGAACTACTTCCGTCTTCTGGTATTTTTTTCAATTTATTTCTTCAATGTCTTAAATTTTTTATTATACAAGTTTTTTGCTTTCTTATTCCAAATATTTTGAGGCTATGTTGAATGGTATTATTTCCCTGTTATCTTTTTCTGAGTGTTTGCTGTTCATCTATAGGAAGGATACTGATTTTTACATGTTATTTTTGTATCCTGCTACTTTGACAAAAGTGTTTATGAACTCTGTGGGTTTTGTGATGGAGGTTTAGGGTCTTTTATGTATAGAGTCATATCATCTGCAAATAGGGTCAGTTTGGCTTCTTACTTTCGAATTCGCACCCTCTTTATAGCCTTCATTTGTTGCATTGTGCTAGTTAAAGCTTTAAACAATATATTGAACAGGAATGGACAGAATACACATTCTTGTCTTGTTCCTGGTTTTAGTGTAAATGTTTTGAGTTGTTCTCTGTTTAGTAGGCTGCTGGCTGTGGGCTTACTTGATATTGAATATATTATGTTGAGATATGTCCCTTGTGTCCCTAAATTCTCCATGACTTTTTTCATGAAAGGATGCTTTATTTTTGACAATTGTCTTTTCTGTGGCAAATGAGATGATCATGTGGTCTCTGTCCTTGGGTTAGTTTATGTGGTTGTTTACTTTTATTGATTTATGTATGTCGAACAGGGGTGGAAAGAATATCAATGCATGTCTCAACTCTCACTAGCAAAGCTCCTTTATGGTGACTAACCCCAAAAGCCACAGCAGTCTACCTGCAGAGAATGAGAATGCAGAGTGCTTATCTATGAATAGGACATCTAGATCAAACCTCTGCCACCAAAGGTCTAGAAACCATTCTGGAAGAGGGGATGGAAATATTGTAAGAGCCAAAGGTGGTTGATGATCATAAAGAAACAGTTTTCCAGAAAGACTGGAAGTTTCTCATATGAGCTTACAGAAATGGTAACACCATGTACAATACCTATGAAAGCTAAAGTCAGACAAAATCCCAACGTAGAAGTGGAGAAGTGGAGAAGAAGCCACAAACTTAGCTGAGGAACTATTGGCAACTGATAAATACTAGGAGATGGAGAGTTCGTTTTCTTTCAGGGTGTGACATTAGATAGGTTAACCAGGCTCCAGTGGAAGAATGCACACTGTGGGATATTTGGGGACATAAACTTGACTTGATAGGTTTTAACATGTATGACAAATTATATGAAATTCAGAAGGAGGGCTATAAGAGGGGAGCAGATGGGGCAGGAGTCTAAATATGATTAAAATATATTGTATGAAATTCACAAAAATTCAATAAAAATATGAAGAAGAACACAAAATGTGGAGAGACCTCATATTAGTAACTTTTATGTTGTTGTTGTTATTGTTATTTGACAGTCTCCCTAGTCTTAGCCTGCCTGGAAGTCACTATGTGGAACAGGCTGGCCTGGATTTCTCGGAGATCCGCCTGCCTCTGACTCCCAAGAGCTGGAATTAAAAGTGAATGCCACAATACCTGTCTCATATTAAAACAGCCTCCAAAAAGAGTAGACAAGAAGTGATCATCAAAATCATGGCTGAAATTAATGAAATAGAAATGAAGAAAAAATATAAATAGCAAATGAAACAAAGAGTTGTTTCCTGGAAATGATTAACAAGATTGACAAAACTTTAGCCAAATGAACCAAGAGAAAGGAGAGAAAGGAGAGAGAGAGAGAGAGAGAGAGAGAGAGAGAGAGAGAGAGAGAGAGAGAGAGAACCCAAATTAACAAACTCAAGGATGAAAAGTGAAGCATTCCAATAGACACTTAGGAAATTCAGGAAACCACAAAAAATACTTTAAAAATCTAGATTCCATCAAACTAGAAAATTCCAAAGAAATGGATAAATTTCTAGATATGTATGGGCTACCAAAGTGAAATCAAGATGAAATAAAGAATTTAAACAGACGCATAATAACCAATAAGATAGAACAAATAATTTAAAACCTCCTAACTCTTTCCTGCAGTTTGGATAGCGTTCACTTGGTGCTCATAATAAAATGTCCTCAGTTAAACAAATAACCAACTCCCAACTAAAAAGAGCCAAAGTTCTCAAAGGCAAAAATAAAGATGGCTAAGAAACATCTTAAAAAGTGTTCAACATCCTTAGTAATTAGGGAAATGCAAATTAAAACCACCTTAAGATTTCACCTTATGCAAGTCATACTGGCTAAGATCAAGAGAACAAATAATACCAAATGTTGGAGAGGATGTGGAGAAAGGGGAATGCTCATTCACTGCTTGTGGGCTTGTAAACTCGTGCAATCCCTATGGAAAGCAGTGTGACAAACTCTTAAAAAAACAAAAAAGAACCTACCATATGACCCAGTTATAGCACTCCCTGGCATATATTCAAAGGACCCATCCTATTGTAGAGATACTTGTACAACCATGTTTATTGCTGCTCTTTTCACAATAGCTAAGAGATGGAAGCAACCTAAGTGCCCCTCAGCAGATGAGTGGTTAATGAAACTGTGGTACATTTACACAATGGAGTTGTACTCAGCAGTAAAGAAAGATGAAATAATGAAATCTGTAGGTAAATGGATGGAGCTAGGAACTGTTATACTAAGTGAAGTAACACAGACTCAGAAAAACAAAAGATGTATGTTTTCCCTCATTTGTGTATCCTAGCACCAAATCCTTATAAGTGAGTGCATATCCTGATGCAACTGCAGGGACCAGGAATGTGGAGGAGAACTAGGGAGGTAAAGGGAAAGAAGGAACTGGAGAGAGAATAGTAGGAGAAAGGTGTTGCTAAGGGGGAAATATGCAAAAAGGGGGTAGTTAAAGGGGAAGGGGAAAAGGAGGGCTATACAAAGAACTATGGGAAATTGAAATTAAATTTTACCCCACAAAGAACGGCTAAGATCCAAAAGAAAAGACATGCTTGCGAAGATGTGGAGAAACAGGAACATTCGTCCTGGCGAGGATGTGGAGAAATGGGAACTTTCATCCACTGCTGGTAGGAGTGCAAACTTGTACAGCCACTGTGGAAATCAGTGTGGAGATTCCCCCAAAAGCTTGAAATTGATCTACCATATGATCCAGCCATAATACTCGGGTGTATACGCAAAAGACACTATACATTAGTCCAGAAATTCCTGTTCATCCATCTTCATTGCTGCCCTTTTCATAATAGTTGTATTGAAAAAAAAACCTAGATGTTCTTCATCTGATCATTGGATAATGAGGGTATGGCACGTATACACAATGGCATATTATTCAGCTGTTAAAAAATGAAATTATGAAATTCTCAGGTAAATGGATGGAGCTGGAAACATCCTGAGTGAGTGAACCCAGACCCAGAAAGACAAACATGTTCTGTCTGATAAGTGCATGCTAGTGTTGAAATCTTAGATATGCATGTGTAAATTGGAAAATTCAGACAGGTCAGGACAATGATTAACAGTAGGCAGGGTTAAACTGGATGGGAAATGTGGGGGCATGGCAGAGGAGGGAGTATGATGAGGGTTAATTAACACTAAAGGCCTTTAGAAAATAATTAATGAAGTTGGAAGGATCACAGCACTTAAATTTAAGATTTACTTCTACAAAACTATACACTATTGATTGACACATATAACAACAAAATAGGAGAGTGCAGAAAGACGCCACATGCATGTGACTAATTTTTTGACAAAGATGAAAAGTCAATTAAATGGAAAAAGAACTATCTTTTCAATAAATATTATTGGAGCTAGGTGTAGTGGAGTTTGCCTGTATGTTTTGAACATGGAAGGTGCAGACAGGAGAATCAAGTGTTCAAGGCCAGCCTTGGTACATAGCAAGTTCAAGGCTAGCCTGGGAAACATGAGTCTTGGTGTCAAAAAAAATGATAATGATGATACTGGTACTAC
>NW_008341888.1:3243104-3249772 GCF_000622305.1 Nannospalax galili | reverse complement strand
ACCTTGGTTTAAACCTCATGCTGTATAAAAATAAGTCAAAATAGATCATAGCATTAGATATAAGACAAAATTATAAAACTTTTAGAATAAAACAAAGGAGGAAAATCTTTATGATATGCAGTCAGGAAGAATAAAGGATGGGGAGCATTTGGTCAATGGGTACCAAGTTATAATTAGGCAAGAGAAATAACTTCTTATATTTTATTGCATAGTAAGATGACAATAGATAATATATTGTATATTTGAAAATGTATGCACATAAAAGAATCCTGACGATTTCACATTTATTTTTATTTTATGTGTATGAATGTTTTGGCTGCAAGTATGTAAGTGTACCATGTGCATGCTTGGTACCCACAGAGGCCAGTAGAGGGCAGTGGGTTCCCTGGAACTGGAGGGAACTTATGGCCAGTTGTTAACCTCCATGTGGATGCTGGGAACCAAACTTGGGTCCTCTGTGAGACCACCTAATACTCTTAACCACTGAGCCATCTCTTCAGCTCACATATGAAAGAATTTCAACTGTTTTTACCAAAAGAAATTATGACTGTTTGGAGAGATAGATATGTTTCTATTAATTTGAGTACTATTAATGGAAAAATATACTTAAACGCACAAAGTACCCCTTAGGTATTTGCAACTTTATGTATCACTTAAAAATAAATTTAAAAATTTTCATAGTCTTTGCTTGAGCAGTCCAGTTGTTTGATCCTGTCTTGATAGTCTCTTTTCCATTTCATTCATTCTTGTGAGGCTTTCTTCTGTCATTTCAAACTGATTTATTGAAATTTTCAATTTCATCTTCATTTTGGCTTGGGTTTTCTTCAATATTTCTATCTCTTTTATGAATTTACTTTCCAAGTCATGAATTGTTTGAAATTGTATTTAATTCAACCATATATTTGTATTTTCTTGAGCTTCAGTCATGAGTTTATGCCTATACTCTGAGTTCTTTGAGTTGTTTCTGTGTTCTTTAAGTTCTTTGATTATATTTATGATTGTTCTTTTAAATTCTGTCCTGTGAGGTTCCTCTGGGTGATTCTCATGTAGTGTACTTCTGTAGGACTGGTAGATTTTGTTTGGGACAAATTCTTTTGGTTTTTCATATTATTTGTGTTTTTGCTTTGTTGTTTGGGCATATGGATATCTTTTGTTGGTTGTGTGTCCAATATGAAATTCTAGTCTGCCTTTGTTTAGTTGGAGTTTGGTTCTGTTTATATTGTTGATATAGCTTAGTTGCTTTTTGCTAGGTATGAAAAGTTATTTGGTGTGTGCTTCAGGTTATTGCAGGGTAGTAGGCAAGTCTGTGGCAGGCAGATCAGGAAGGGGGCCAAGGGCAAGTCAGGGGTGGGTACAGCCTGGGGAGGGTCTAGCAAACTAGGTCAGGTAGATTGTGGGCTGTGAAGCTGGAGAATGCAGCTAGTCTGGGTGCTGGGGATCAGGATGCAGTAGGCAGGGTCTGAGTTAGGAGACTAATCCAGAGATCTAAGGCAGGAAGAGCAGGAACAGATCTTGGCCAAAGGCTAGAAGACAGGCAGAGTGTGGAGAGACTGGAACTGCTCAGTGTGTAGGGGAATCAAGGCACAGTAGGTGGGGTCTGCCTTACAGTAGTAGGCAGGTCTGTGGCAGGCAGATCAGGAGGCCAGGGACAAGGGGAGGGTGGGGACAGCCTGTGGAGGGTCTAACAAACTAGGCAGGGTATGTGTACCCTCTGTAGCTGGATAATGTAGCTGGTATGATTGCAGGGGATCAGTATGCAGTGGACAGTATCTGGACTAAAAGGGTAGTCCAGAGATCTGAGGTGGGAAGTGCAGGAGTGGGCCTAGGGCCTAGGCCCAAGGATAGAAGGGGAACACGTTGGAGAAAGAAAATGGAGTTGCTCAGGGTGTAGGGAATCGAGGCACAGTGGGGAGGGTCAGGCTTTCCAGGGTACTAGGAATGTCTGTAGCAGGCTGATCAGGAGGCCAAGAGCAAGGTAGGAGTGGGGACAGCCTATGGGGGGAGTCTAACAAACTAAGCTGGAGAATTGAGCCAATCTGGGTGCAGGGGATCAGGATGAAGTGGGCAGGGTCTGGGTTAAGAAGCTACCTAGGCCCAAGGCTAGAAGGGGGACAGGTTGGGGAGAGAGAATGGAGTGGCCCATGGTACAAGGGAATCAAGGCACAGTGGTCAGGGTTTCTTAGACATGACACCAAACACATGATCCATAAAAGAAAAATGAAAATCCATCAAAACTGAAGCACTTGCTTCACAGGACTTTATGTTACAGGTATAAAATATATGTGGTAGTCTTTCTGAAAATATTTGCAAATCACAGCAAAGAGTTTGTATTTAATAGATATAAGCAAATTTCAAAATATAAAATTATTTAAAAAAAGAAATGTGACTACATTCACACTCACAGACTTATCTTAGGTCATAAAGCTCATGCAGCAACGTGGCCTGGTGAGTTCCCCATCATCCCCAGCACCATCCCCACACTCCTAAATCTAGCTCGAGCTGTATAGCCTGTGTCCTGGACCAGCCCCATAAGTTTCCCAGAGCCTTGCCCACCAAAACACTGTCCATGGTCTCCCAGGCTTAGCTCAAGTAACCCAGCTTGGGAACCAGCCCAGGAAGACCCTGCCAGTAGTCACATTTGCACACTTTCTTGGTTAGCACCAAATTGGAGTCACCCACATCCCTCCAATAAAAAAATCAACATAATCAACATTGAGTATCTGAAGGCTTAATCTACCAACTCTTCATACCTAATCTTAAATCAACTAAGTTTGGGTGACACCAAAAACAGAACCAACTTCTACTCAACAGAGGCAGGCTAGACTCTCATTTCGAAGATGTGGGGCAGTTGTTTATAGGTGCTCTTGTGATCTTTATTATAATATCCATTAAACTGAATGAAAATATAGTAAAAACTATTAGTTTGGGGGGTTAGGGAGATGAGTCAGTGGGTAAGAATGCTTGCTGAACAAGAATGAGGATCTGGGTTTCAATTTCTAGCACCCAAGTAAAAAAAAGTCAGGCATGGCTATGACTACCTGTAATCCTAGTCCTGTGAAGCAGAGGACTGGATCCTAGAAGCTTACTGGTCAGCCAGCTTAGTTGAAATTGGTGAGCTTTAGGTTTATTGAGAGATACTTTCTCAAAGGAATAAAGCCAAGAGTGATAAAGTAGGATTCTCAATGTTCTCTTCTGGCTTCTGTGGGCCCATGTATGGGCCCATATACAGGACACAACAAATGCACACGCACACACATACACACACGTGCATATTACACACACAAACGTAACACAAAGGGTAAAAAGCTAATAGTTACAGAGTTATTACTATTTCTTGATAGCAATGACAGTATTTCATTAGCAATTACATCCTCTTTCTCAAGTAAGCTTAACAAGCTCAACACAAAACAAACAATTCATGAACATCTTGATGAAATGTTAGATTGTTTCCCCTATCTTCCCAAAGCCCTCAGTTCATGAAGGATTCAAATCTTTGGACAAACGTAAGTATAATCCTGGAGCCAGGACCTAGAAGAGGGGAATTTTAGAGGCACCAGTGAATTCTATCTGAATCCTTCATCTATTAAGGAGGATTTGAATATGGAACAAAAATGCAGGAAACAAGTATGAATAGGGAAAGTCTGAGTGCAGGCTTTGTCTAAGGCAAAGCATTATCCCACTGTGCAGGGAACATGGACTGGGGCATAGAATATAGAATGATGGCATTCTAGCTCCTGGAACAGCCTGCATATATTACATAGAGGTCTGGATATGGTAGTGGTATGTTGGATGAGATGGTGCTACCCATGAAGGCCTAAGAAGATTTTCTTGACATTAATTGAGGAGGCAGAATGAAGTGAAATGACCTTTGGCAGTTTCTCATTAATCTGAGTAAAATCTCCTCCATTGCCTCCACTGTGGCTGGAGTTCTGACTGAAGCTTTGCAATACTACATGTAAGTCAATGGCAATACTCTGGAGCCAGAATATTAGGAGTTGTGTCCTGGCTTCTCTAATCTGTGAGACCTTGGGAAATGATATATTCTTTCTGTACTTCAGTTTATCTTAAAACGTGGATGCCATTTTTTCTTATGGACTACTTTGAAGGGTAAATATAATATATAAATATCCATAACATCCCAAAAATATCAATTGTTATTTATTTCATACATTCTCCTAAAAATTTCATGTTTTACCTCCATTTTTTAATCTCCATTTTTGCCAACACTGTCTCATATATCTGAATACTATAAGCACTTAAACTGTTTAGAATAAATAAAAAGAGCACAAATAACTTTATTCTAATTACTAACCTAAGTCTTTATTGGAAATGGCTTCCAGAACACTGTTCTTGCTGGAGTTCAGGGAGATGGGAGGGAGGGAAAAAAACTTCAGAAATTTATTCCCATGTTATTCCTTTGGTTTCAAATATCCTGACATGTACTCTTCAACTTTAAAGAATCATCTTTGTATTAGTTTTATATGTGTCATCCAGGGGATTTCACTGTATTTAATGGGAGGAATAGAAAAATGTGCATCTATCTTCATGAAATTTGAAGTTCAATCTTGATGTAACCTTGATTATATTTACTGATTTATCTGGTATGAACCTCAAACTTTTAGGCTTCACTTTATAAGGAGTATTCTTCAAGAGAGAACATATATTTCATCATGTTTATTTGTAGTATAAGAAGTAAATTCAAAATCTCAGGAAAGAAAAAAATCTGCTAGCTAAGTTAATTTAGATTGGCCATATCAATTGATAATTGGCAGGATGTATGTGGCCTAGATCTATTTATTTATTTGTTTATTTTTGCTTGTCTTATTGAGAGCTTTAGGTTATATATGGAGGCCTCTGGAAATGATATTTGTTTACTGGCTTGGAAGATAGTTTGCTGTTGTGTAGCATTTACAAGATAAGGCATTCTATCTTGGAGGAAAGGTCATAAGACACAGGATGTTCTAAAAGGAGGAAAGCAACAGTGTTTTATAAAGAGAGGTAAACAGCAGGATGTTCTTAAGGGAGGTAGAACATTCCATTCTACAGGAAAGATCATTAAACTCAGTAAGGAAGCAACTCAGTAGTTTCAGGACAACCCTGAAATTCACCAGGTTTACTAGGTCCCTCCATCCATAAATATATAAGCCCTAAGAACTGGTGAGATACACTCTTAGTCCAGCAGAGCTGCCTGGAAGAGGCAGACTAGCTGGGCTACCTGGAAGAGGCTCAGACCAACTGAACTACCTGGAAACTATCCAACCTGTTGAGTTGCCTGCAGATTGTACAGTGAGCTCCAGGTTTCCTGAGGTGGGGTTTTGGTGCTACAGATATCATTGAGTCATTTTTGCTCCTCTAAGTAACCCCAATAAAACTCACTAGTTCATTAAGCTGGACTTCAGTGGTATCTTTACTTTGGTCTGTCATTGGTCCTGTATTTGGGGTGTGTAGACATTCATATTTCTATAAGAGTAATGTCATACAACAATTGGAAAGAAAGAGACTAGAGCATCAGAACTTAAGTGGCACAGCATTGAATAGATAAGAGATGGAACTGTTAGCGTTTACAGTTTTCTGCTGATTGCCTTTATGATCAATAAGGAGGAAGATTAAATTTGAGTGAGTTTGAAGGGCTAATGCCCTTCATATGGGGGGATGGTGCTGGAAATCTAGCCACTCCTTTGTTAGAATTTTTTAAATTCCCTTTATTTTTCTGCCTTTTTGACTTAGTTGTGGAGTAACAGTACCTCTCTCATGTCAAAATTAAATGCTAAATTATATTTTATTGTCTGTAGTGAAGACATTATGACATAAATTGAATACTTACGGGGCTGAAGAGATTACTCAGTGGTTAATATGCTCGTTGCTCTTCCAGAGGACCTGTTTGGTTTTCAGCATCCCTGTTGAGCCGCTCACAACCACCAGCAACTCCAACTCCAGGAGATCTGATGTCCTCTTCTGATCTCTGTGGGCACCTGCACACATGTGGCATACACTCACACAGATATACAATAATAAAAATAAATCTTTAAAAAGTTGTATACGCATAAGCTTCCTGACTGCTACTATAATCTGCTTTCGGAGAATCTGTAAGAACTCTTTATGTCATGAAAACAACTTCAAGTATTATACCAGAAATGAAGGTAAGGGCTTTTATACCCTACGAAAATTGCTAATCAGTTTTAGAATGTAGTAATATACTGAAAGTTAATTGCCTCAACATGCAGGCATTGTTTCAAAGAAGGTTATATTCGGTTAATGCAAAGTGTACATGTAGAAAGATCTGTAGTTTGTAGCATACAAACCTTAAATTTGCTTAGTAATGAACGATAGACTGTTTTTAAGAGGAAGTATACTTTCCTCTTAAAGATGACAATAAAATAAATCTAAAAATTCTCTAATCATGTAATAAAGAGTTCATTTACAAAAATTAAAGTTACCTTTTTTCTGAAGCCTTTGGGCCTACTTGAGCTGAAGCTCTTATTTCTATAATGATGTTAAAATGATTTCTCTATTGTGTACTAGACATTACAAAGCAAATATCTGGGTAAAGTAAATTATCCAAAATTTCTTATGATACTTGTGCTTTTGTTGGTGGTCAGTGATTATTATTTCTCTAGTCAGTTATACAGTTTGAATATCCTATAATTTCATGTGTTAGAGGCTTAATC
>NW_008341888.1:3234618-3242847 GCF_000622305.1 Nannospalax galili | reverse complement strand
TCTATTGAGGTAAACAGTTTGAATATCCTATAATTTCCTGGGTTAGAGGCGTAATCCTCAGTACAGTCTTTAATAGGTCAGTTGCTTATTACTTTTTTTTTTTTTTTACAAAAGTTCCTTATAAAAGAATGGGCTTGAGCTGGGTGTGATGACACAAACTTTGATTTCAACACTTTGGAGGCAGAGGCAGGTGGTTATTTGTGGGATTGATGTCATCCTGGTCTATATAGCAAGTTCCAGGCCAGCTGGTGCTACAGGGAGATCCAGTCTCAAAAATGGATGGGTTTGACCCCTCTTCTTTGTCTCACTTGCCGTCTTTTGCCCTTCTACCTTCTGCCATGTAATGACATTGGAAGAAGGCCCTTGACTTTGGACTCCTCAATCTCCAGAGCCATATGTAATAAATATCTTTTTACTATAAATTATTCAATCTGTGGTGTTGCTATAGCAGCACAAAATAGACTAAGACAGTGAGCATCTGCTCACACTTTGGTATTCACCTTATGTCTCCATTCATGCCTGTGAATACCACAAATATGCTGTATACTCATTGGGTAGAATGTGTAGAAGGACGTCATAAAAGCAAAGGTTCTAAAACACATTTGTGTAATAGGAGGGTTGTCACATGTTTTAGGGAGAGAATTAAGAGTCGGTTTGAAGCATATAAACACATTTGGACAATTCTATATAACCAATACAGTAAGGTGACAGGTAGGGTTTTGAAATATATGCAGCAAGTTTGGGTGAAATTGCCAGTAGATTGAAGGCAGTATATCATATGTACAGTGGAAATATGTAAAATATTCATCCTCTATTCCTATCAGTCTGTCCCACCATCCATTTATCCATTGACCCATCCTTCCATGTATCCATCCATCCATCCATCCATCCATCCATCCATCTTTCTCTATTATATTTTACCAAGTGTGCTACTTATTCTGAGTTTGTTATTGTACCAAGAAATGATAACCAAATATGAAAATTGTCCTATAATCAATTTGTACAAACTTTATCACTGACACCCCAACATTATTTTATTTCAATCAAGTATATACATTTTATAATATGCTAGCTGCATGCAATGTAAAAAGACCTGATGATAATAAAGTAGATTTTTTTTCTAGTCCACATGGTCAAGGTACATCTCTGAATACTGACTTTTCTCCCCTGTGAGCCTAGCTAAATTGTCTGGAAATCATTCAATAGACAAGAAAAATATGAACTTTGCTTTGAATAGCATTGAATTGCATTTCAGCATTGTTCAAGGCCTAGTGTTATAAAAATTATGATGTTTTATGGCTGTATCTGAGAATATGTGAAGATATGTTGTAGCCCAGAAAATTTAGTTAATGCCAGAGCTGTGGCGCTTTATGTATGCATGACATAAAATTGACTGATGAACCATTTTAAATCTACAGTTCAGTGGCATTAAATATATTCACATTTTTAATGCAGCGAACATTTCCATCTTTTTCTAGACATTGCTCATCATTGCAAACCGAAATTCAATATCTATTAAAAAACAATTCCCCAATTTTCCTCCCTTTACTCTAACAAATATCATTTTACTTTATTTTTTATGAATTTGACTATCCTAAGTAGATTAGTCAGCTCTAGCAGCCAAAACAAAATGTCATGAACCAGTTGGCTTAAACAACAGAAATTTATTTTTCACAGTGCTAGGGGTTGGAAATCTGAGATAAGAGTGGTTAGGTTTTAGTAAGGGCCTCTTTTTGCTTGCAAATGGCTGCCTTCTCACTGTGTGTTCACATGTGTTTTTTATGTCTGGGTACCTAGAGAGAAGAGCAAACTTAAATGGTGACTAATCCTGTCAGGTTAGGATCCTGAGCTTATGACCTCAATTAAGCTTAATTATATCCTATAAAATACCTATATTCAAATGCAGTCACTGGGGTGTGTTTTAACATATATTTCGTGGGAACATAATTCAGTTTCTAGCAAAGTATCTCATAAAATTGACATCATACAATATTTGTCCTTTTGCAAGATGGGCTTGTTTTAGTCAAAATAGTATCAAAATTTATACATGCTCAAATAAGTATCAAAATTTCCTTCCTTTTTAAAACTTTAAAAAATATTTTATTCATTTTTTAAAATTTTATGTGTAAGTGTATTGCTTGCATGTGTGTAAGTGCACCTGTCGAGTGCAATGCCTGCGGAGATCAGAAGAGGGTATTGGGTCCACTTGAACTGTAACAGATGGTGGTTAGCTGCCATGTAGGTGCTAGGAATTGGATCCAGTTCCTCTACAAGAGCTGCCAGTGCTCTTAACTGCTGATCCATCTCTCCAGCCCCCAAACTTTCCTTCCTTTTAAGCTAAATAATTTTCCATTATATATGTATATATGTCACATTTTGTTTATTCATCCCTTGTTGGACAGTTAGGGTATTCCTATCTTTTGGCTATTATAAATATTGCTGTTATGAACATAAGAATACATACATCTGCCTAATTGCCTGCTTTCAATTTATCAGGGCATATACCAGGAATATAATTGTTGGACCATAAGCTAATCCCATGTTTAATTTTTTAGCAGCTGCTGTACTATTTTTTCAGTGGCACTATCACTTTAAATTCAAACCAGCAATACAATTTCCCCACATCTTACCAACTAAAGGTCTTTTCTCTTTTTTTCATTATAGTGTCTTAAATAATAGAAAGTGGTATTTCCTTGTAGTTTTGATTTGCATTTCTCTAATGGCTAGTAATACTGAGAATCTTTTCATATGCTTATTAGCCATTTATGCATCTTCTTTGAAGAAATGTCTGTTTAAGCCCTTTACCCATTTTAAAATTGAATTGTTTATATTTTTATTGCTCAGTTGTAGGAGTTTTAAAGTATTTTCTGGGCATTAATCTTTTATCATATACAGTGATCTGAATATTTGTACACCCCCCCCCCAAAGTTTCTATGTTGAAAAATTTTGCATTATGCTGGGGATCAAACCCTGGATCTGGCTTATTCTAGGCAAGCGCTCTACTACTGAGATACAACCCCAGTCATATATATTGCAGTATTAACCACCAACGTCATGATATTGACAGGGGAGACCTTTTAGATGTAATTCAGTCATTAAGGCAGTAAGGCAGAGCAAACATGAATAGTTCTAGTGGCCTTTTAAAAGAAGAGCAAGGGGGTCTGGAGAGATGGCTCAGTGGTTAAGAACACTGGCTATTCTTGCAGAAGATCCAGGTTCTAGTCCCAGCACCCAAATGGCAGCTAACAACTGTCTGCAACTCCAGGTCCAGGGGATCCGGCAGCCTCTTCTGTCCCTTGAGGGCATTGCACGGCATGGGTGCACCTACCTACATGCATATACACATAAAATAAATTTAAAATTTTTTTTTTAAATTAAAAATGAATTTAAAAAAAGAAGAGCAAGGGAACTTGTTTGCCCTTTCCACCATGTGAGAACATAGAAAAGGCTTGTTTACACCCTCTTTTCTTTTTTCTTTTTTTTTTATACATATGAGTGTATTGTTTGCATGTAGGTAGGTGCACCTGTGTCATATACTGCCCATGGAGGTCAGAAGAGTGTGTCAGATTCCTTTGGAATTGGAGTTACAGATGATTGTTAGCTGCCATGTGGATGCTGGGAATCAAACCTGGGTCCTTTGCTAAAGTTGCCAGTGCTCTTAACTGTTGAGCCTCTTTCCAGCCCCTCATTAATTCCTTTATATGATGTTTTATATTTTTCAGTGTGCAAGTTTTTATATTTTAAGACTTTATTCGTGCATAATTTATCTTTGATACAATCATAAATAGAATTTTCACTTCCTTTTTGTATTTGTTGTAAATGTATAGAAATGTAAACAATTTTTATGTTTTTTTTTTCTGTCCTAGAGCTTTTCTGAGTGAGTTTATCAGTTCTAACAAATATTTGTTGTGGAATATATAGTGTTTCTATGGATAACATCATGGTACTTACAAAAAGAAATAGTTTTACTTCTTTATTTTCACGTTGGAAATGAAGTGCTCTACTACTAGTGCTAGGCAAGTGCTCTATTACTGAGATACAGCCCCAGTCATATATATTGCAATATTAACAACCAAAGTGATGGTATTAAGAGGGGAGACTGCTTAGAGGTAATTTAGTCATTTCTTAGTGCTTCATTTCCTTTACAGTTTTTTCTTGCTTAATTGGTTTTTCTGGAACTTTTAATTTTTACTATTGTTTACCAAAAATTTGGGGGAGTCCCTTTGTAATTGCCTTATGTTACCAGAGAAATTGGTCCATCTCTTGGGGTTCTTAGCATCTTTAATAAAATAATTCAAGGATGAACTCAAACAAAAGCTCGAGGATAATTTTTATTAGCATTTAAAAGAAAAACCCTATAGCAGACAAACTGTAAATCTTGCAGCTGCACAGAGGAGGGGAAAAGGAAATAAAGTCATGCCATTTGAATTAAGATGACATGGCGGTCAGCCACATGGTGGAAAAACAGTTATATGGTGGAGGAGGAGAACTTTAGAGAAAGAATGAAGCCCAAAGCATTAGGGAAAGCATGTTTAGAGAAAAGATAAGAGAAGTAAAGGAAAAGTTCACCTATCAAATTAATTCAGAAAATAAGACAGACTTATGAAGCAGCATGGCTGTGCTGTGTAAGACAGTGGACTATGAGGCTGGATTTCTGTGGAGAACTTTATCTTAAGGAGAATTCTCCTTTCTAGGGTGGTCACACCTTCCTGAGGAGTGGACCCTTAGCCAAGTCATTGAACTACACAACTGAATTAACTTCTAAGGGAGAAGACAAAGACATGTCACCACCTAGAAGTAGATTCCATACTTTATTACAATAGTATGTTTGATAGAAATGACAATGTGTGTGCTAGCTAGCTGCAGTTGTTAATGTGACATAACTGGGAAGAGGTACCCTCAGTTGAGGAATTTTCTCTATCAGACTGGCCTGTAGGCATAGTCTATAAGACATTTTTTTTGATTTGTTGAGGGATGTGGGAGGGTTCACTGTGGGTGGTGTCAGCCCTGGGCAGGTGGTCCTGGATTATATAAGAAAGCAGGCTAAGCCTGAATCAGAGGAGGAAGCCAGTAAACAGTTCAGGTTCATGTCCTCAATGCCTGCCTTGAGCTCATGCCTGGCATCTCTCCATGATTGACTGTAAGCTGTAAGGTGAAATAAACCCTTTCCTCCCCAAGTTGCTTTTGGTCAATATTTTATCACAACAATAGAAAGCTAGCTAAGACATAATTGGTACCAGACAGTGGGATATTGCTGTGAAATAACTGACCATGTTGTTTTGGAAAGATTGTGGAAAGAATCTGAAGATTTGGATTGGAAAAGCCATTGCATGATTAGAGCTTAGTGTTTGATGTGATAACTTGGAAGGTAATATTTAGAAAAATGCAGATGCTGAAGACATGACTTTTGAAGTTTCAGAGGGAAGCAAAAACTTTATCAGGGCTGTTTGTGTGATATATTTGAATTAAGAATTTGGGAAAATGAAACCTTTGCTTTACTAGGACAATTGGTGGTGGTCAGCTGGTTCTGAAGAATCAGCTGTGGTTAGTAAGAGACCAGAATCATTGAGGTGAAATTGTATGGGAATTTTTTCCAAAGCATCAGCACACTGAAGCTGTGGTCCTGAGTGGGCCAAGGCTTCATCTTGAGGTAGAAGCAAAACTAGATAATGTATAAGAGTCTCTCACATGTTACTGGTCTTGGCAGCATGAAATCTACAGAACTGAAGGGGTCATGAAATGATTTTGAGGCTCAATGCTATGTGCATCTAGGAGAGGCCATTGGGAAGGTGCAGCCTCAGTTACAGTAGGAACTCCAAGACTGAAGTGATCATATAGAGAATCTGAGACTTGACTGTGTGTGAGGGGAGGAGAGGCCATTGTTGAAATTTCAGCCTCAGGTACAGTGGAGACCCTAGCATTTTGGGGATGCAGGTCATGGAACAACCACAAGGGCAGTGGCAGGTGTTGAGTGGAGATTGTGTGAGCCTATGAGATAACCTGCTTGTGCTATGCATGGCAGAACCAGAGAAGTGGAGATGCCCAAGTATTTTGGAACCCAGAAGATCATGAGTGAATCCCAGATGTCAGACATTGAGTTATGTTGCTGTACTTTGATTTTGTTTGAGTGTGTCCTGGTTCTTCTCTATTGAAATAAGACAGTATTTAACTTGTTTTTGAATTTACAGGAGCCCACAGTTGACTTTGTATTATTTTAAAGAAACATTGAACTCTTAAAATATTGACATTTTAAAAGGATTGTAGGATGTTTAAAGTTGAGCTATGCTTTATATTGTGATATTAATAGTAACATGAGCTCTTGGGGACAAGAAATGGAAAGGTTGTGATTTAATAGTGATGTGTTTGTGTGTCAAGTTGACAAGGAGGTCAATTGTACTGGATAGCTACAGTTGTCAACTTGACACACCTAGGAAGAGGAAATATCAGTTGAAGAATTTCCTCTATCTGATTGGCCTGTGGTCATTTTCTTGATAGGTAGATGGGTAGTGACATAGGAGAACCCAGCCCACTGTAGGTGGTGTGGCCCCTGGGAAGGTGAAAAAAAAATATATATGAATGAATAAAAGCTGGTTGAGCACATATCAGATGAGCAAGCAAGTAAGCAACATTCCTCTGAGATTAGTGCTTCAGTTGCTGCTCCAGGTTCCTGCCTTGACTTCCTGCCCTAGCTTCCCTCAGTGATGAACAGTGATCAGGACTTATAAGCCAAATAAATCCTTTCATCCTGATGTTAGTTTTGGTCAGTGTTTTATCATAGCAATACAAAGCCTACTAATATGACTGGTGTGATGGTTAATATTGATTGCCAACTTGACAGGATTTAGCATCACCTAGGTTACATACCTCTGAATCTGTCTATGAGGCCATTTCCAGAGAGATTTTCCTGAACAGAGAAGACTCATCCTGAGTGAGAGTGGCACTACCTTATGGGTTGGAGTCCCAAGCTTCATAAAAAGGAGAAAGTGAATGGATCACCAGTATTTATTACTGTTTCCTAACTGCAGACTCAGTGTGACCAGGATGAAAGTGAACCAACCACCTCATACTTTTACAACCAAGCCTTCCCTACTATGGTGAATTCTACCTTTTCAAGCTGTAAGTCGAAGCAAACCCTTTTCACAAGTTGTATTTTGTTCAATATTTTGTCAAAGCAAAGTTAAAAGTAGCTAATGCAGAAAGTTGGTAACAAGGAGTGGGATTGTTTCTTTGATAAACTAGACTGTATGGTTCATAGGCTAATTGTAATTGTGAAACTGATTTGTGAGAAGAATGTGTAAGAGTTTCCAGCTACAGGCTAGAGAAACCCTAGAGCGTTGTGTCATAAGGATAGCACAATGGGCCATTCTGGAGGGAGTTTGGAATACCAAAATGTAGATACAAATGCAAGTAGTGAATACTGCTTGTGAGGTTTCAAAGAGGAACAGAGACTATACCAGAAAACTGGCCAGAAGATATTTGTGCAGTATTCTGACAAATCTAGTTGTATTTTTCCTGTATTCTGAAAACTTGAGAGAGGCTGAATTCAAAACTAACAGACTAGGTTGTTTGGCAGAGGTAGTTTCAAGACAGCTTAATATTCAGGCTATGGAATGACCAGTGCTTTATGTTCTTACTTATATTTATAATGAGAGAGAACAGAAAGAGATGCAGAAACATGTAGAAAATATGCAGTTTGATGGAGGAAGGAAGTTAAGTGAATTTAAAGTTGAAGATAAGACAGGTGTGAAAGAGCAAGGTATAATTGTTAAAGAAATTAATGCCATTAAAGAGAAACTCCTTACTCTTCACTAGAACAAATAGGAAGGGCATGAGGGATGTTAGGCCACTGGAACTATATTTTATATGGCACTGTAATTTAATATACACGTGAAACCCTATGTATTGTATAATACAAAGATTGCACCCCAATATAAATTCTGGACTTTAATACATAATAGTGTATTAATATTGATCCATTAATTCTAAGAAATCATACTAGGGAGGCTTCCAGGTCAGTTCCAGCCTAATTTCTTCAAGTCCTGTTCCTGAAGTGTATGGTGTCCTCAGTAATTGGGTCATACCCTTCAAGTTCTGAGAGGCAACCAAGAGCTTTAAAAATACCCTATATTATTTTACGAGTCTCTTGACTACCCTGACCAACAACTGGAAGGGAGCTTCCTCTCACCTAGCATTGGGGTTTTTGTTAGATAGCTTTCATATATATATATA
>NW_008341888.1:3229851-3234599 GCF_000622305.1 Nannospalax galili | reverse complement strand
CTGTAGATATGAAATAATATATTTTCCTGTGGTTTCTCAGACATCCTTAGTAATATTTATCTCTCTTTCTTCCTTTTTCCCTCTAAATTACCTGCCCCACAATTAAAGAACCCCAGATTTCCCCCTTTCTCCCTTGATATCACCTCTCTACTACTCTCTACTATTACCCTCTCTGGAGCTACTTCTTCCCTCCTCCATGATTCCATCTACATTCCTGGGTTCTGTGGTTACTTAAGGATATATACTCATATCTACAGATTTGGAACTATGGCCCACAAATGAGAGAGAACTTGTGGCATTTGTTTTTCTGGGCTTGCATTACCTTACTCAGTACAATGTTTTCCAGTTCCATCCATTTAAGTGGCAAGTATCATGATTTAATTTTTCTTTTATTGACTAGAAAGCCATTGTGTGTATTGTAATCTGTTGAGGGACATTTAGGTTGTTTCCATTTACTAGCTATTTAAGAATGAGTGTCAATGAACTTGGCTGAATGAGTATCTTTATAGTAGGACATTGAGTGCTTTGGGTATAGACCAAGAAGTACTATAACTGGATCATATGGTAGATCTACTTTTAGATTTTTGAGAATTCTCCAGACTGATTTCTATAGTGGCTACAATAGTTTGAAATCCCTAAAATAGTAAACAAGTGTTCCCCATTCTCTGCATCCATGCCAACATTTGTTGTCAGTTGTTTTCTTGATCTTATTCACTCTGAGTGAGGTAAGATGAGATATTAAAGTAGTTTTAAATTGTATTATGTTCCCTATGGTGAGGACTTTTTCACACACCTGTACTGAGATCCGTGAGGATGAGTAACTCTGAGGGAAAAAAAATGTATTAAGCTGATTTCTAAGGATGTCGAACCTTTCTTTTGACATTTTGATTTCTTCTTTCAAGAACTCTCTGTCCAGATCTGTAGCCCATTTAAAAAACTGGATTATTTGTTTTCTTAATTGTTTTTTGACTTATTTGTGTATTCTATATATTAATTCTGTCATATATATAGCTGATAAAGACTTTCTCCCATGCTGTAGGCTTCCTCTTCACTCAACTGATTATTTCCTTTGATGTACAGAACCTCTTTAGTTTAATGAGGACCCATTTATGGATTACTCTTAATTCCTTAGATAATGAAGTCTGATTTAGAAATCCTTTCCTGTAGGGTACTGCCTATGTTTTTGTCTAATAGTTTCAGGGTTTCAGGTATTGCATTGAGGTCTCTGATCCATTTGGAGTTGACTTTGTGCAAGGTGATAGATATGGGTCTATCTAATTTCATTCTATACCTGGACATCCAGTTTTTCCAGCACCATTTGTTGAAGATGCCAGTGTGTATTTTTTGGTATCTGTGTCAAATATCATGTGACTGTATGTACACACATGTTTGGGTCTTATATTTTGTTTCATTGATCTATATTTCTGTTTTTGTGCCAGGACCATGCTGTTTTTATTACTATAGCTCTTTAATGCAGTTTAATCTGGTATGGTAATTCATCCAGCATTATTCTCTTTATTGAGGATTGCTTGTCTATTCTTGGTCTTTTATTCTTCCATATGAATTTTAGATTGTAATTTTTACTTTTCTGTCAAGAATATCATGAGGATTTTGAATGATCATTTTCACAGTATTAAGTCTACCGGTCTACCAATATGTGAGCATGGAAGATTTTTCCATCTCCTTGTGTTCTCCTCAATCTTTCTCTTTAGTGATTTTAAGTTTTTACTCTAGAGGTCTTTCACCTCCTTGATTAGGTTTATTCCTAGATATTTAATTTTTTGAGGCCATTATGAATGAGAGTGTTGCCATGATCTCTTTCTTAGCATACTTATTATTGGTATAGAGAAACACTAGTAAATTTTGTAAGTTGATTTATATCCTGCAACTTTGCTGAAAATGTTGATCATTTCTAGGAGTTTTCTAGTAGAACATCTGTGATCTCTTATGCATAATATGTCATCTGCAAATATGGATAACTTGACTTTTTTTCCATTACAATTCCTTCAATTCTCTTATCTTGTCTTACTGTTCTAGTTAGGGCTCCAAGCTCTGTGTTGAAAAGGAGTGTGTACAGTGGACAGCACTGTCTCATTCCTGATTTTAATGATAATGATGTGAATTTTTCCTCCATGCTGACTGTGGGTTTTTCGTGTATACCCTTTATTGTGTTGAAGTATGTTCCCTCCAGTCCTATTCTCTCTAGGACATTTGTCTTTAAGGCATGTTGAATTTCTTTAAAAGGGCTTTCTGAATCTATTGAGATGTTCATGTGATTTTTATTCATAAGTACATTTATATGATTTATTACATTTATTGATCTATGTATGTTGAACCATTTCTGCATCTCCAAAACAAAGCCAACTTCATCATGGTGGATGATCTTTTTTACATATGCCTATATGCAGTTTGCAAGTACTTTATTGAGAATTTTTACACTGCTTATCAGGCATATTGGCTTGTAGTTATTTTTTATTGTGTCTTCACCTGTTTTAGGTATTAGAGTAATACTGGGTTTGTAGAAGGAGTTTGGAAGTGCTCCATTCTGTTTGTATCTTTTTGGATGATTTAAACACTACTGGTTACAATTCTCTGAATTTATCTGAACTTGGGCTTTTATTAGTCAGAAGGTTAATATTGATGCTTCAATCTTTTATTTGTTATGAATTTGTATAAGTTATTGACCTCTTCTTGATTTAACTTTGGTGGTTTGGCTGAATCTAGAAACTGATCCATTTCTTTTAGATTTTCTGAATTGATGGAGTATAGGTTTTTAAAGTAGTCTGGTATAATGTTATGGCTTTGGTGTCTCTTGTAATGTTTCCCCAATCCTCTCTGATTCTGATGATTTGGTTCTGCTCTTTCTCTTGGTTAATTGGGCTGGGCTCTGTCAATCTTGTTTATCTATTCAGTCTTCTTTATCTGTTTTTATATTCATTAATTCTTTGTATGGCTTTCATCATTTCTATTTTGTTTATTTATGCTATTTTTATTATTTCTTCCACCTATTGGATTTGGATTTGTTTTGTTCTTATTTCTCCAGACTCTTTACTTAAAACATAAAATCATTTATTTGTGTTCTTCTTGACATTAATGTAGACATTTAGGACTATAAATTTTCCTCTTAGGGCTATTTTGAATGTGTCCCAGAAGTTTCATTGTGTTGTGTTTTCATTTTCACTTAATTCTAGGAATTCAAAAATTTTTCTTCTATGATTTCTTCTTTGTCCCATTCATCATTCAGTAGTGTGTTGTTTAATCTCCATGAGTTCATGTAATTACTAAAGTCCTTTTGTTGTTGATTGTAGGCTTTATTGTATTGTGATCAGTTAGGATACATGGAGTTGTTTCAATTTTTCTGTATTTGTTGACATTTATTTTCTGTCCCAGTATGGGTTCTATTTTAAAGAAACTTTCATGGAATGCTGAGTAGAATGTGTATTCTTTGATGTTTGGGTGGAATATTTTATAAATGCCTGTTGGGTTCATTTGATGAAAGCTGTCATTTACTTCCAATGTTCTCTGTTTATTTTTGTTTAGATTACCTCCATACTAGAGGGAGTAGAGTATAAAATCACCTACTATTATTGAGTTGGACTTGATCTCTGTCTTGAAATCCAATAGTTCTCTTTATATGAAATTGGGTATACCAGAGTTTGGTGCACATATGTTTAGGATTGTAATGTCTTCTCAATTAATTGTTCCTTTGATCAAAATGAAGTGTCCTTTATCTCTTCTGATTAATTTTAGTTCGAAGTCTTTTTTTTTGTCAGGATGGCAATGGTTAATTCTTTCCTGGTCCTATTTGCTTAAAATAATTTTTTCTATCTTTTCACTATGAGGTGGTGCATATCCTTGAAGGTAACATGAGTTTCTTGTAGACAACAAAAAATGAATTTTCTTTCTTTTAAAAAATTGTTTATTTTTAGCTTATGTGTATGAGCATTTTGCCTGCATGTATATAAATACGCCATGTGTATACAGTGCACATGGAAGGCAGAAAAAGACATCAGACCCTCTGGAACTAGAGTTATGGATGGTTGTGAGCCACAATGTGGGTGCTGGAAACTGAATTGGGGTACATGAGAAGAGTATCCAGTGTTCTTAACCACTGAGCCATGTCCTCAGTCCTGAACTTTTTTTCATAATCCATTCAACTAACCTCTGTCTTTTGATTAGAGAGTTGAAGCTGTTGGTGTTTAAAATTATTATTGACAGACATGTGTTGATTACTATCATTTTATTTTGTGTTTGTGATCTTAGTCTTATTTTGTTTCAGTAATTATAGATTAATTTTTTTAAATTTCTATTGCCTCTTATCTATGTTTTTTATTCTCTTCAGTCTGTAGTATTTCTTCCAGTATTCTCTGTTTATATCATGAAAATTTTTTCTTTGTTTTTCAACTATGGCAGATAGTTTTTTCTGGGTAAAATAGCTTGGGTTGGCATCTGTGGTCTTGTAGAACTTGTAATACATTGCTCCAGGCTATTATAGCTTTTAAAGTTTCCTTTGAAAAATCAGCCATTATTCTGATATTTCCTCCTTTATATGTTACTTGTAGTTTTTCTCTTGAAGCTTTCAATATCCCCTCTTTGTTTTATATATTTAGTGTTTTTAATGTGATATGCTGTGGGGAGTTTCTTTTCTAGTCTTGTCTATTTGGTGTTCTTTGTGCTTCCTAGAGCTGTATGGGTATGCTTTTCCTTACTTTGAGGATGCTTTCTTCTTCTTCTCCCCCCCCCCCTCC
>NW_008341888.1:3216182-3229758 GCF_000622305.1 Nannospalax galili | reverse complement strand
TTTTGAGACAGGGTCTCCTTGTAGCCCCAGCTGTCTTGGAACTCACTATGTAGATCAGACTGGCCTTGAACTCACAAAGATCCACCTGCCTCTGCCTCACAAGTGCTGGGATTAAAGGCGTGCACCACCATGCCCGACTGAGGATGCTTTCTTGTATGCTCCTATTGAATATTTGGTTTATGCCATTGTTCTGGAATTCCTCTCCTATTCTTATGGATCATAGATTTGGTCATTTCATGGTGTCCTATGCTCCTACATATTCCTTTCATGTGTTTTTAAAGTTTTGTCATATTCTTTGAGTGTTCCAATTCCTCTATTTTATCTTCAAGTTTTGATATTCTGTCCTCTACTTGGTCCAATCTACTGGCAAAGTTTTCTGCTGAATTTTCTAATTGGATTATTGAGTTTTTCAATTCCGTGTTCATTTCAGCTTGAGTTTTCTTGAGTGTCCTATCTCTTTCATAAATAAATTCCATTTTGAAATCTTGAATTGTCTTTGTCATTTCATTCAGCCATTTATTTGTGGCTGTTTGGACTTCACTCAGTAGTTTATTCCTATTCTCATTGTGTTCATTGAAGTACTTGTTCATGTCCTTGAATTCTTTGATTATGTTCATGACTGTTCTTTTATGCTCTGTGTCCTCGGTTCCTCCAGGTAATTCTCATTTTAGAATGTTTCTATTGGACTAGTGAGTTTTGGTGGGGGCATTAATTTTAGTTTTTCATTGTGTGTGTGTGTGTGTGTGTGTGTGTGTGTGTGTGTATGTGTTTTGCAACATAACCTGGGCATATGTACTTCTTTTGTTAGTTGTGTGTCTGATTCTATAACATTCTAGTTTGCCTTTGTTGAGTGGACGTTTGCTTCCTTTTTTCATTTTTTTCCTAGATTGGTTGATTTCAGACTAGGTATGAATAGTTAGTTGGTCAATTCAAATTCTTAGTGTTTATTTCTGATCAGAGTAACAGAAGTGAGTCCAGTCTAGTCCTGTACATGAGCTAGGCCATCACAGCTATGTCTGGGAGTGTGAACGTGGTATCAGAGTGGGTAGAGCTAGTGGTGGAGTCAGGGGCATGGGATTCTGAAATCCAGATCTTACAGCATTAAAAAGATAGTAAGAGGGGGCTGGATAGATGGCTCAGTGGCTAAGAGCACTAGCTGCTCTTTCAGAGGACGTGGATTCAGTTCCCAGCATCCATATGGTGGCTAACACCTTTTCTAATTCCAGTTCCAAGGGATCCAACACCCTCTTCTGACCCCCACCGACATTGCACGACATGGGTGCACCTGTCTACATGCAACCAATACACTCATAAACATAAAATATCTTTTAAAAAGACAATAAGAGGATTTTTATCATTAAATATAATATTGACTAGGTCTTTTAAAGATGTCATCAATGAAGTTGGGAATGTTCCCCTGTTTCTATTTTCATGCATGTTTTACTATGAGTGTTAGTTTTGTCAAATGCTCCTTCTGCATCAATATAATTATCATGATTATATTCTGTAGCCTGTTCTTGTGCTGGATTACGTTTTTAAATTTGGGGGTGTTAAAATAGTCTAGTATATCTAAAATAAACCATATTTGATCACAGTGTTTAGTTTTTAGTAGCTCATTCCATTTGATTTGCTTATGTTTTAAAAATGCTTCTTATTCTTTGACAGGTTAATACATGTATATAATAGCTTTTGGTAATTTGTACTTCCATTGTTCTTTTTCATCCCCTTCCTACTTGCACTTACTGCTAATGTTTTATTGAGGATTTTTGCATTCATATTCATGAGGAAAATTGGTTTAAAGTTTATTTTTTAATGATCTAGCTACTTTGCCTTTTGTTTAGCCATTGCATAATTTGTATGCAGGGCAGTAAACTATAAAATTGTAAGTGTAAATATTTTATAAGAAATTGAATTAGTTCTCAGTACAGGAGATTTTTCTAATGGTAGTACATTTTAAAATATTTTATCATTTGGAAAATTTCACCCAATATATTTTGATCATATGCAGATCCTCCCTCTCCACTCCCACCTTACTACCCACCCAACTTCATGCCCTCTACTATTCTCTTTTTAATTTAATTTAAGTTTTTAAAAATATGCTATTTATTTTTATTTTATGTGTATGAGTGTATTGCCTGCATGTATGTTAGAGCACCCATGTTGTGCAATGCCCTCAGGGGTCAGAAGAGAGTGTCAGAGCACCTGGAACTGGAGTTTATAAGTGGTTGTTAAGAGCCATGTGGGTGTTGGGAACCGAATCTGCATCCTCTGCAAGGGCAGCCAGTGCTCTTAACCACTGAGCTATCTCTCCAACCTCTATTTGTCTTCTAAAAAACAGCCTTTCAAGTCTATTTCATTTTTCCAAAATGTATTATAGTATTTCTATTTGTGCTTTCTATTGGGACACTAATCATTTCATAGACTCAGTTATGAAGTACTTCACCTGGGCTAGGAATATACCTCAGAAGATAAAGGCACTTGTTACCAAGCCTGATCCCTGAGCTCAGTCCTCAGGACCCACATGGTAGAAGAGAACTGACTCCTGAAAGTTGTTCTCTGACTCCCACATGTATATTGTGGCACACACACACACACACACACACACACACACACACACACACACGGGAGAGAGAGAGAGAGAGAGATGCAAACTCACACAATGAGTAAATAAAAGTATAAGAAAAAAGTGCTTCATTTGACCCACTTTCTTCAAGTTATTATAAAGAACTGGTTTCATTTCTTCCTTAAATATTAGAATTTTGCAGGGAAACCATATTGGCCAGTGCTTTTCTTTTTCAAGGTTATTAATGGCTGGTTAAACTTATTTATTAAATGTAAACTTATTCAGATGATCTGTTTCTCTTTGCATGATAGTTTTGTGCTTTATCTTTTTCAAAGCATTGGTCCATTTCATTGGCATTTTCAACTGTTTGAATATAGTTGCTCATGTTCCCATATAATCCTCTTTATGTCTATGAGATCAGTACTGGTAACCCTATCTTCACATATGATATTGTCAATTTCTGTCTCTTTTTTATCCATGGTTACATGTATTGATCTTTTTAGAGACATAGCTTTTGTTTTCATTGATTTTTCTCCACTGTTTTCATTTCACTGGTTTCTGTTTTAAGATTTAGGAATTTTAGAATATTTTCTGCTTGTTGTAGGCTTACTATACTCTTTTTTTGCTTGTTTTATAAGGGAAAAGTTTAGATTATTGATTTTAGATCTATATTCTTTTCTAATATGTCCATCTAATGCTGTAAAATTTATTCTTAGCCCAAATTTGTTGCATCCCACACATTTTGATAAATTCTAACTTCGTTTAGTTAAATATTTTTACTTTCTCTTGAGACTTCGCATTGACTCATATGCCATTAGAAGTGTGGTATCCAGTTTCTAAATACTAGCAAGAATTTTCCAACTTTCTTTTTGTTACTGATATCTACTTTATCTTATTGGGATCTGAGAATATTCTTCACAGCGTTTCTATTATTACTGAGGTATATTTTGTGGTCTATGTTTTACATGTTGGTAATTGCTTCATGTAAGGTCAAGGAGATGTGCATTTTGTTGTTGTTTCTGATGAAGTTTTCTATGAATGTCAATTAGACCAAGATGTTTTATCTTGCTGTACATGTCAATTGATTCATTTTATGTATTTTTGTTTGCTGATCTATTACTAACATAGGTGATTCTACTTCATTTTCTCTCTCATATCACAAAATCTTTCTTTTTTCTTGTTCTTTTTGAAACAGAGTCTCCCTGTAGTCCCAGCTGGCCTGAAACTCACTATGTAGACCAGATTGGCCTCCATTTCATAGAAATCTACCTGCCTCTGTCTCCTGAGTGCTGGGATTAAAGACGTGAGCCACCACATCCAGCCTAAAAATTCTTTTACAAAAAAAGTCAGTGCTTATACTAGAGCTTATCATATACATATTAAAATAATGCAAATATACCACCTAATAACAATATACCACTTTACATATAATACAAGAAGGCACTAACAGGATTCTTCCATGCCACTCCTTATTACATTGCTGTCATTAATTTCATTTATGAATGTGTTATAATGACCAAGAAATTGGTAATTTTATTGCCCTGAACAAAGTTAACTTTTATGTAAAATATGAATGTCAAATATATTCATATATTTTGCTTCCTTTCAGACTTTTTCTTTCAAACATGTTTTATTTTGTTTTCATGCATTTCATATAACAGCTCTTCATCAAATTTAGACCCCCTGTGCCATCTGCAACCTCCTCTACTCCCCACAGGACTTCATGCATTTTGTTATATATGTTAAGTCCTTGCCAGTCAAGTATTTGTACCCAGATGTCCCTCAGAGGAAATTCACCCACTGGAGTCTAGTCAGCTTTTGAGAGACAGACAATCCCTTAAAGAATATCTACTCCCCTTCACTCAGCAATAACCAACTGCAAATAGTTCCTTTGCTAGGGTTGGGGCCTGCTGCCCCTTTCCCTTGTTGTATGCTGAGTTTTTGTCTGATTGAATTGGCATGGGTCTTGTGCATGCTGTCACCATTGTTGTAAGTGCATATAAGCAAGTTCCCAGTGGCTTGAAAGCTTGTTTCTTTTTCATGCAACAACCCTGGCTCTTACAATTTTTCTGCCCCCACTTCCACAATGGTCCCTGAGCCATGGGTGGCTTAATAAAGTTCTATCCAGGGACACACACTCTGCTGTCTCTTATTCTCTAAAACTTAGCCAGTTGTGGTCTTCTGTCTTCATCATACTCTATTGTTTGAGGCTGATGAGAGTTGAGGGATGTATTAGTATTTTCTCTACCCCCTCCAGTTCCACTATGTTCTATGAGCCTTAGATGTGTCATTTAGGGCTGGCCATCTCTCAGGCATATGTTCTCTGTGTGTGACCAAATGTTGAACTCTGTAATAGCCTGTATCTGTTGCAAAAAGAAGTTTCTTTCATTAGTGGTGTATAGTACATTTGTCGATAAATATAAGGATCCATATTTAGCATACAATAAGAAATTTTATTTGTCTAGGGATATGATAAAGATAGCATTTTTCTCTAGGATCTATGTTCTCTCCAGCCATGTTTATTTGGCTATATTTATAGTGCCATCCATGAGTTCCCTCTCATTGAAAGGGTTTTAAGTCCAATTAGATAGCTGTTGGTTAGCCCCCAGATAACAGTGCCACTACTGCACCAATAGAGGTAGTTTTCTGGGCCAGTCATTGTGGTTATTAGGCTTTAGAGCTGGGTTGGACCATTGATTGATTTTCTCCCTTAAAAGCTTGCATAATATCCTCTAGAACTATGGGTGCTAGTCTTCAGGGAGAAGGCTTCTAGGTTAGTTCAGTGCCATTGCCCCAAGTCCTGTGTCCAAAGTATGTCCTATCTTCAGCAGTAGGGTCTTACCTCCAAGTTCTGGGAGGTAATCAAGGGCTATGGCTCCTGTAGTTACTAGAGCTTCTTTTGCTATTGAGTATAAGCTTTATTACATTGTGGTTTGATAGAATGCATAGAATTATTTCAATTATTTTGCACTTGTTGAGGTTTGTTTTGCATCCTATTATGTGGTCAATTTTAGAGAAACTTGTATGAGCTGCTGAGTAGAAAATGTATTCTTTGGTGCTTGAGTAGAATATTCTGTAGATGTCTTTTAGGTCCATCAATGTAAGATGTCATTTACTTCACATGCCTCTCTTTTTATTCTTTGTCCAGTTGACCTGTCTGTTGGAGATAGTGGGGCATTGAAGTCACCTACTATTACTGAGGTGGGGTTAATCTGTGTCTTCAAGTCCCGTATTGCTGTTTTCATGAAATTGCATGTACCCGAACTTGGTGCATATATGCTCATGATTGTAATACCTTCTTGGACAATTGTTCCTTTGATTAGAATGGAGTGACCTTCTTTATCTATTCTGATTAGAAATAATTTGAAGTCTATTTTGTCAGATAGTAGAATTGTACACCCTGCTTGTTTCTTAGTGCCATTTGTTTGGAATAATTTTTTACATCCTTTCATCCCCAGGTAGTACCTATCCTTGAAGGTTGGAAGAGTTTCTTGAGGACAACAAAATATGGATTTGGTTCTTAATCAAATCCACTAGCATGTGTCTCTTGACTGGGGAGTTGAGGTCATTGATATTGAGAGTTATTATTGAAAGATGTGTATTGATTACTGTATTAGTCACTTTTCTGTTGCTGTGATAGAAACACCATGACCAAGGGAACTTAAAAAAGGAAGAGTTGGGGCTGGAGAGATGGCTCAGTGGTTAAGAACACTGGCTGTTCTTGCAGAAGACCTGGGTTCGAATCCCAGCACCCACGTGGCAGCTAACAACGGTAACTCCAGTTCCAGGGGATCCAACAGCTTCTTCTGTCCTCTGTGGGCGCTGCACGACATGGGTGCACTTACCTACATGCAAGCAATACAAAATATACATAAAAATAATAATAAATAAAATATAAAAAAGGAAGAGTTTATTTAGCTTACGATTCCAAAGGACATAATGGCGGGGAGGCATGGTGGCAGAGGTGCCTGGAGGAGGCACACTAAGCTCTCACATCTTCAAGCAGGCACACAAGAAAGAGAGCAACTCAAGATCCAGCAAGGCTTAAGAGCTCTGTAAGCCCACCCAGGATCTGCCTATCCTCCAGGATAGCCACACCTTCTAAGACCTCCAAAAACAGCACCACCAACTGAGGACAAAATGTCCAAGTACTTGGAGCCTATGGGGGATATGCTCATCCAAACCATCATAGTTGCTGTCATTTTAATTTGTTTGTGTTCTTGTTGCTATCTTTTGTTTCCATTATTATAATCTTCCTTTGTTTTCTTTCTATAACATCTTGGGTATAGTCATTCCTATCTTTGGTCCTTTGTATTGTTTTGAGTATTTTTTGTATTGTTTTGTGGCATGAATTCTTTCAACTTATTCATGTCATGGAAAATTTTCCATTCCCCTTTGACTATGATAGGTAGTTTTGCTAGGTAAAATATCCTGGTTTGGCATCCATGGTCATTTAGATCTGGGAATACTTTGGTACAGGTTCTTCTAGTTTTCACAGTTTGCATTGAAAAGTCAGCTGTAATTCTGATGTGTTTTCCTTTATAATTAACTTGTTGTTTTTCTCTAGCAGCCTTCAGTCCTTCTTATTGTTCGGTATGTTTATTATTTTTACTATGATATGTGGTGGGGAGTTTCTGTTCTGGTCATGTCTAATTGGTGTTCCGTGTGCCTCTTGTATCTTTATAGGTATGTCTTTCCTTAATTTAGGTTAATTTTCTTCTATAATCCTGTTGAAGATCTGTTCAGTGCCATTGGCCTGAAATTCTTCTCCTTCCTGTATGCCTATGATGTGTAGATTTGGTCTTTTCATGGTGTCTTTTATTTCCTGGGTATTCCATTCCTGTGTTTTTTTAAAAGGTTTTATAGCCTTTGCTTGTGGAGTCCAGTTCTTCAACTTTGTTTTCCAGTCTTGATATTATGTTTTCTGTCTCATTCAATCTGCTTGTGAAGCTTTCTCCTGTCATATCAAAGGGACTTACTGAATATTTTTAATTCATTCCTCATTTTGGCTTGGGTTTTCAGTATCTTTTTTATTATTTATGTAAGGTTTTTAATAAAATTTTTATTGAACTTCTGTATTCACATACAACAGTTCTCAATGAAACCCAGACCCCCTCCCCCATACAGGCCTCCCTCATCCACCCACTGGACACCATGCACTCCTCCACACTTGGTAAGTGCTATCCAGTCAAGCATTTGTACCCAGATGCCCTTCTGTGCAAATTTGTCCACTGGAGTCCAGTCAGTTCACCCAGTGATTGTGTGCGAGGCATACTATCCTCCACCCAGGAGCAACCAACTTACAACAGCTCTCAGTCTAGGGCCAGCCTGCCACCCATTTCTCTCCTCCCCTCTGGGCCTTTGTTCAGTTGAATTGGCATGGATCTTGTGCTCATTGACACCACTGCCACAAGTTCATATGTGCAAGCTTCCAATGGCCTGAAAACCTCAGCTTCCCTGTGTTCATGAACTAGCCATGGCTCTTACAATTTTTCCACCCCCACTTCTGCAATGGTCCCTGAGCTGTGGGTGGGTGAGGTTCAATATAGGCATCCTCTCCAGGTGTATACACTCTGTAGTCTCTTATTCTTTAAAACTTGAGCAGGTATGGCCTTCCTTGTGCATTACACTCTGCTATACAAGAAATCCTTACTGGTGACAGTAGAGGGATGCATTAGTTTTCTCTCTACCCCTTGTTCCACTATGCTCCATCAGCTTTAGATGTAGAAGTTCAACTGTAGATGTGTCACCTAGTACTGGGCATCTCTCGGGCATATATTCTCTGTGTCTGACCAGTTGTGGAATTCTGAAGTAGCCTCCATCTGTTGGAAAAAGGAGCTTCTTGGATGAGTGGTGTATGGTATGCTTGTCTGTAAATATAAGGATGCATATTCAGCATATGGTAAGAAATTTCATTTGTCTAGAGATATGAAAGAGATTGGGTTTTCTCTAGGATCTACCTCCTCTCTGCTATGTGTACTTGACTGAGTTTACAGTGCCACCGGTAAGTTCACTTCCACTGAGGCGGCTTCAAGTCCAATTAGAGAGCTGTTGATTGCCCCCAGATAATAGTGCTACTACTGCAACAATAGAGGTAGTTTTCCATGCTGGACTTTATGGTTATTAGACATTAGGGATGGGTTGGATCATTGGTTATTTTTCTCCCTTGGCAGTTTGCATATTATCATCTATCATTGTGATAGCCAAACTTTGGGTAGAAGGCTTCCAGGTCAGTTCCTGCTTCATTGCTTCAAGTCCTGTATTTGATGTATGGCCTGTCTTCAGCAGTAGGGTCCCTCTATTAGTCCTGGGAGATAATCATGAGGTTTGGCAATCGCCTGTGTTATCCTGGGAGTCTCTTGTCACTTTTCAAGTCCTGAATTGTTTTGTTATTTCATTCAGCCATATATTTGTATTTTCTTGGGCTTCCATCACATGTATGGCTATACTCTTTGAGTTCATTCAATTATTTGTGTTTTTAAGTCCTATGATCATCTTTCTGATTGTTCTTTAAGTTCTGCATCGTGGGGTTCCTCAGGGTAATTTTCACTGTAGGACTGCAAGGTTTTGTTGGGGACATGTTTTCTTGGTTTTTCATATTATTTGTGTTTTTCTGTTGCTATTTTGGCATATTAATTTTTTGTTGGTTGTATGTCCAACAGAAAATTCTACTCTGCCTTTGTTTAGCTGAATTTCAGTTCTGTTTATATCGTTGTTGTAGCTTGGTTGCTTTTTACTCAGGTATGAAATGTTATTTGTTGTGTACTTTAGGTTTTCACAGGGTAGTAGGCTGGTCTGGGTAGTAGGCAGGTCTGTGGTAGGCAGATCAGTAGGGGTGTGGGCAAGGACAACATGGGGTGGGGACAGCCTGTGGATGATCTAACAAATGAAGCTGGAGAATTGAGCTAGTCTGGGTGCACTAGATCAGGACCCAGTGGGCGGGTGTGGACTAACAGGTAGTCCAGATATCTGGGGCAGGAAGAGGAGGAGTGAGCCTGGACCCAAGGCTAGAAAGGGGATCAATGAGTGGAGAGAGTGGAGCTGCCCAGGCTGTAGGGAAAACAAGAAGCAGTGGGCAGGATCTGACTTACCAGGGTAGTAGGCAGGTCTGTGGTAGGCAGATCGGGATCAGGAGACTGAGGGTAAGGTGGGGGTGGGGAGAGCCTGTGGAGGGTCTGATGAACTATGCTAGAGGATTAAGCAAGTCTGGGTTAGGAAGCTAGTCTAGGGATCTGAGGTAGAAGACTTTTCTGTTTATGTAGGTTCAAGTTTTTAACCTATATATTTTTTCTGAAGAGCTCAAACTAATATTTTGCCAGACATGCTTGCTGGCTGATTTTTGTTTGTCTGAGAAAGGTTTTATTTGAAAGATAGTTCTGCTGGATAGCAAATTCTAGGCTGATTTTTTTTCTTCCAACATTTTAACTTTTTACCCTTTACTTACATGTTTGCTATAAGCGTTCCATTATAATTCTCATCCCTTTCATCCATATGGAATGTACTTTTATTCCCTTTAGATTATATTATTTTAAGTTTTTTTTTAAATCTTGTTTTCTGAAATTTAAATATAATGTATCCAAATGCTGGTTTTCTTCTTTTTTAATTCCTAGTTGCTAGTCTCTGAGTTTCTGATGGCTGTGGTTTGGAGTCAGCTGTTGATTTTGAAACATTCTCTATTTTATTCAAATATTTCTTCTGTAGTGTTCTCACTGTCTTCTTTCTGATATTTAAACTATGCATATGCTATGTTGTTTTCTATAGTATTCCATAGTATTCAGAGGTTCTCTTCTGTTTTTTTTTTCTTTCATTCTTTTTTCTTTGAGTTTGAGAATTTTCGATGGTCTTGTCCTCAAGCTCAATGATTTTTCCTTTATCAGAGCTAATTGTAAGACCATCAAAGGCATCCTTCACTTCTTTCAAAGTGTTGAGAGTGTTTTGGCCATTTCTTTTGATTCTTAGAATTTTCATCTCTCTGCTATATTACTCATATGTATTTGCAGGTTGTGTACTTTTTCCATTAGAGCCCCTAGGGGAAATTTCACAATGTCTCACCTCTAGATGAAGAGCTACAGGCAATCAATGGCTGCTGAGGGAGAGAGCACAAGGTTTCTCCAGGGATGAATTCTGTGAGAGGTTAATTATAATTATTTTAAATTCTCTGTCAGATAATTAAAAATATGTGTCATACCAGAGTCCCTTCTGAAGCTTACTTTGTTTCTTCAGATTGTTTCTGTGTGTCATTGACATGCTTAAATTTTTTCTTTAAAGCTGAACATGACATTTTGTGTAACTAGACCTGAGGAAAGTAGACCATTAATGTAAGATTTTGTAATAATCTGACTGAGTACTGATTGATATTCAATGTTTGCTGTAGCTGCAAGTATTAAAAGCTTCACTTACTTCTAGTGTTCATGCTTTACATGTTTGAGTGTCCTTATTTCTTGTCAGATAGAGTCTGTATCTTGCAGTTCTTCCAGCTGTTAATCTACTGTTATTACACTGGAATCACAATGGTAGCGTGCTAAGGTGTGAAAGAGAGTGAACATATATGTTTCTTCGAAATCTTAGACCCTTAGAAGAGTAGTGCTTCTCAGCTCTGACCTGAACAATTGCTACATGCTCCTCTTCCATATGACCATTATTGTGTATACAGGAAATTCAGCAACCATTTATTTAAGAATATCAACAAAAATGTATATAGAAGGCAATGCTTTTAATTAGATAATAAGTATGTATGAAAATCCTAGGCGAATAAATAACATAATAAAAGGTAAAACATTAAACACTTATTGTTTTTGATAACAACAAAGCAAGAATGGCTACTTTTCTAACCATACTGGAAATATTGTAATGGAAAATCACAATAATGGCTGTAAGGAATAGAATGCATGAAGGTTGAAAAGAACTAAGCAACCCTGTCATTTTTAGATGACTTCATTGTATAGATTAAAACTGCTAACAAATTGAGAAAAATCTATTGAAACAATAAGTAGTTGTAGCAAGGTCACAGGGACAAAGTCAATAGTAAAGTAATGTGTTTGTATATAATAATAATTGTGAAATTAAAATGTCTTCTAAAATAACATACAAATATTTGAAATGATGAAAATAAGTATGATAACAGATGTACTACTGCATTGAAGGATTAGTTGGTATTCTAGTTTGCTTTCTATTGCTGTGATAAACACCATGACCAAAAGCAACTTGGGAAAGGAAAGGGTTTATTTCAGCTTATAGGTTTACAGTCCTTTGTTAAGAGAAGCCTGAGTAGGAACTCAATGCAGGAATGTGAAGGCTGTAACAGATGAGAGAGACATCATGGGGGAATGTTTCTTCTTGGGTTGTTCAACCCCTAACTGTCTCAGCTGCTTTTCTTATATACTCCAGGCCCACTTGCCAAGGCATTCATCACCCCTGTGGACTGTGCCCTTCTATATCAATTAGTAATCAAGAAAAGTTCCCACAGACATACCCACAGGCATCTGATAGACTCAATTCCTCAACTGATGGTCCTTCTTCCCAGGTGACTCTAGTTTGTTAGGTTGACAAAAACTAACCAGCACAGTTGGCAAACTAGAGCCTGTGTGGCAATCTAACCTATTCCCCATTTTTGTCAATAGAACTTCATAAAAACACAGTTATGTGCATTTGTTTCTGTACTGTCTATGTCTTGTTGGTATGCTACTACAACAGTAGGATTAAGTTGAGTCAGAAACTATAGGCCACAGAGAGCTTTCACATGAGAAAGATTACTGAGTCCTTAAATAAACCACTATACTGAAAAGTAGAGAAGTTGTTTCCAAGGTATGTTAGGGCTTACGAAAATAGGAAGATTATTAAGATATGTCTTCTGTCCAATTGGTATATGACAAAAAAAAAGCATAATAAAACTTCTCAGCAGACTTTTTGAAGGAACGACTATTTATAGAATTTAAATGGAAACATGACACATTAGAATGGCTGAAATGATCTTGAAAAGTAACAAAGTAATAGAATTAACAGTTTTAGGATTACTATAAATCTACAGGAACCTAGATAATCCACAGGCCCAAACTGTCCTCCATCCTTTTGTGTACATTCTGGCAGCTAAGATTAATTTTTCCTGTGTTATTTTGAGACAGGGTATCATGAAACTCAGGCTGGCCTTGAGCTAGTTTGCGATTAAGGTTGGCCTTGAACTCTGATGTTTCTTCCTTCATCTCCCGAGTGTTTGGATTACATGCTTGGATCATTTTTCCATTTTTGAGTGGTTGAAACAAATCAAGGGATAATATTCCATGGCATGCAATGGTTATTTGAAATTCATATTTCATTGTCTGTAAAGTTTAATTGATGCAAAACCAGATGGAAAACAAGCTCTGGAACTTACCACCCACTGCTTCCACAATCAGATCTCTTGGATTTAGATAAGTGAGCTTGTCACCTGACGAGCTAGAAAGTGTTCTGGTTTCAATTCCTGGTATGCAAAGAAACATGGGGGAATGAGCTTCAAATCTGTCCTTATGACTATTGCACTAGATTACATAATATCAATTTATTTTCCATTACCCCTGTTTGTCTTCTGAGCTATGTAAACAGTGATAGTGGTGTATGAAATTTCTTTCTTCTTCTTGTAGTAAACAAGCTATAGTAATCCAGAAGTGTGTTACTGGCATATGAATAGATCAATGTTCAATGGAACAGAAGTGAAATATAAATGAACATTTTAGTCAATTAATTTTAGACCAAGTTGTTGAGGAACTTACTAGAGAAAGTTATTTTTTTTTTACAGATGGTTGAAACCAGTCAAAGAAAACAAAAGAGAACAACCAAACCTGTTATTCCCTATGCAAATAGTAATTGGAGATGGTTCTAAAACTAAATGTAAATGCTAGAAGCATAAATTTTGTAGAAAGGAATATAAGAGAATATGTCTATGACCTTTGTCTAAGCCAAAATTTCCTGAAAATGTTGACAAATGCTAAGAATGAATGGAAACCCATGAATTGAGTTGTTTAATATTTAAAATATTTT
>NW_008341888.1:3198083-3216114 GCF_000622305.1 Nannospalax galili | reverse complement strand
TTTTTCCTGTAGTGATACCATAAATATACCAAGTAGACTAAAATTAAAATAGTTTTACCATATGAACTCTTGCAAAGATATACAACAACTACAATATTTACAAACTGCTGTGGAAATGTAAACAGTACACAACTTTTGAAACTGTTGGTAAGATTCATAAATAGTGGAACACTCACCTACCATCATAGGCCCATCTATTTCACCCCTATCTATCCATAGGAAACAAATCCTGCTATGTTCTGGATTTTTCTGTCCCCTCTAAATTTGTGTTTAAATTCTAACCTTCACTGCCATGGTTTTGGAAGCTGGGCCTTTGGGAGGTAATTAAGTCTTGAAGGCAGAGTCCTCGTCTATAGGATTAGTGTTGCTCTTGGCTTTCTGTCACTCTAACAAAATATCAGAGCTAATTAACTTATAAAGATAAAGCGCTTCTTTTTCCAGTAACTTTTTTCTTTTGGTCTTTTTGGGACAGGGTCTCCATGCAGCCCTACCTTGCCAGGTACTTGCTATGTATACCCAGGCTGGTCTCCATCTCACAGAGATTCACCTACCTTTTCTGGAACTTCTGGGCATGCCCCACAATGCCAGGCTTAGCTTTTTTTTTTTTTTTAAACATTAATCAACCATTGTCTAATAAGCAAGATGGCATTTTAGTTTAATTTAAATAAGTACCTCTTTTTTATTGTTTAATAGTTTCACATGTTTATATAATGAATTTTTATTTCCCCATTCCCCTTTCTCATCCCCTTCCCTCTTCTGCTGAAACCCTTTTTCCCAACAATTCCCCTTCCTACCCTCATGTCTTCTTTGTGTGTGTGACCCACTCAGTTTGTTTTCTTGCCTGATCTTATATGGGAAGATATTTACTGAAGCAAGAGCAAGTTATCAGTAGCTACATCCCATTCTTCAACAAGTATTAACTACCAATAGTCCCTCTGGGAGGAGTGAAGCCTCATGATCCACTCCCCTATTCATGATGAAATGTTTAGGGGCTGAAATATGTGCATGTCTTGTGTAGATAAGCATAGCTTCACTGAGTACAAGAGTACAATGGAAGTGTCATGTAAAATGATTTATTTTGGCTCATAGTTTTGGAGGTTCCAGTCCATGACAGATTGGCCCCATTGTTTTAAGCCTATAGTAAAGATGCACATCATCATGGCAGGAGCTTAAGGTACAGCAAACTGCTCATCTCATGACCAGGAAGCAAAAAGAGAAAGAGGCCAGGATGCCACAGTTCACTTCAATGTTACACCCTCTATCTCACTAGGCCCCAACTCCTAATGGCTCCATAATCTAGCAATAGTATCAGTCTAGAAATCAAGCATTTAATGTATGGGCTGTTGGGGCACATTCAATATGAAAACTATGGCAGTGCCCTTATAAAAGAGACTTTTACCACCCCCAACATGTGAGATCATAATGAAAGAGATTGTCTATGACCCTCATTATGACAGTGACATTTAATCTACCAGTATCTTTATCTTTAACAACTTAGTCTTCAGAATGCTGAGAAATGAATTTGTTTTTATAAGCTACTTAACTTATGATATTTTGTTATACTATACTAAATGGACTTAGATAAAAATGAATGTCTATATAAAGACACATTCCTAGAACCTTGAGTCATATGACTCCAAATTGAGAAACAATTCAAGCTTCCATTAAAAAAAAGTGGGAAAAGCAAAATTTGGATATGCATATAATAAAATAACTCTCAACCACAAAATAGACTGAAGTATGGCTGAAGTTCAAAAGTGCTACACCTTGTGATTAAAGCAAAAGGAAAGAAAACATGCTATATGGTTTCATAAAATTCTAGAGATTGCCAGATACTGTCTACTTATGTAAAGAATGTTTGTCTGGGATTGGGGACATAAGAAAGATGGACTGAAAAGAGTGAAAAAGTCTTCTAGGCAAGGTGAGACCTTTATAATCTTGATTTTGGTATTCCTAGTGTGCAGTATACATCAAAGAAGAAAGAACTAGAGGTAGAGGAGGGTATCACAGAACAGGTCAAATTTTCCACAGAATCTGTATAACTGGTTCTGTGCTTTGGCATGTAGAGGGCATTTGATCGACCTTAACATATGTGATAGAATGCATGAAATCCTGTGGGGAGGCTGTAGGGTGGTGTAGATAGGGGAGGGGTCTAAATATGTTTAAGATCTATTACATGGAATGCACAAAATTCAGTAAAAATATACATTGAAAAGAAGAGTGAGGAACTTTTGTAAAAATTCAAGTGAGGCAAGGGGAGAATGGAGGGGAAGAGACTGTAGATGAACTCAGAATCTAGCCTAAGAGAAAAACTATGAAGTCCAGAGAGCTAGATTTAATACAAGAGTTAGAAGTTACCCTTTCTGGTGAGGCCATGGCAAGTGGCTGGGTCCATAGGAAGATCCACCAGGTTTTAGACAGAACCCTGAAAGTGGTATTCTTGATATTACTAACCATAGACCTTGCAAGGGAAGGGGATTACATCAACTTTAGCTGAACAGAGCTGCCCATTCATGATCTGACACTAGCAGAGCTGCCTCAGTTTTTTTTTTCTACCAGTACAATGAAGTCAAAGAAATTTGATCCAATCCCCTGTGGGTCATTTTGGAAGAGAGAAAGGTTAACACACAACCTGAAAGACAAAGACATTACAGTAGGGAGATAAAATGTTTCCTTAATAAATTTCTTTGAAAATACCACAACTGAAACCAGGCGTGGTGGCTTACTCTTGTAATCTCAGCACTGGGGTGACTATGGCCAAAGGATCACCATGAGTTTGAGGTCATTCTTGGCTATAGTGTAAGACCTTATCTCAAAAGTAAATAAGTAAATGCAGAAAATCAATATACGATGACTAATTAAAACCAACACAAAAATACTATGATGCTTTAAAGCATGTCATTGATTCTTTGACACTTTCTTAAAAAGACAGAGTATCATTCTTGACTCTCTGAGGATGAGTTAGACTTGGTGACATGCTCCTTGTGGATAGAACAAAACAGAAGTGTGTCATGTCTAAGAATAAGTCATATGCAACACTGAGAGTTCTGTCCCCATTTGTCTCTCACTTGAACGGCTTTGAGTAAAACCAAATGCCACATGAAGAGGACACTCATTAAATAGTTTAATAGAGCCCATATGCAAGTAGGTGAGATCTGCTAAAAGCACCACAGATTTACTACACTGGGTATGGATCCTTTAGAGCCAATAAAGCTCTCAGATGTCTAAAACTGTAGCTGTCATGATTAATTCAGTGTCATGGCTGACCCATAACCAGAGCCACATAGCAACCAAGCTATCCCCAAAACCATGGGCCACAGAAACTGGGAGAAAGTGTGTGTTTCTAACTTTGAGCTGCTACACTTTGGGACATTTTATTACAAAGCAATAGGTAAATAATATGAATGCCAAAATATTTATTTGTAGTTTGATCAATATCATTTGGTTAAGAGCTTATATATAATGTCAAGGTATGATTAACCAACAGGGCTTCCTTCAATTAGCAATAATCAGAAAGGGAGATGAATAATCATATTTCATGATTTTTGAGCTCCCAGAGAAGGAAGGCAATGTCATCATTATTTCTGTATTTACCTACTGTGCTCTGTAAAAAAAAAACCTAGGCCTATTAGTCACTCACTAAATGTTCCTTAAATAGAGGACAATCATAGGAATCTAGAATTTTTAAGGATCTTTGACATCATTTATCTTAAACTTACTTTTTTAGTTTATAATAAAAATGAGTTCCAAGAGGCTGGAGAGATGGCTCAGCGGTTAAGAACACTGACTGTTCTTGCAGAAGACCTGGGTTCGAATCCCTACACCCACATGGCAGGTAGCAACTGTCTGTAACTCTAGTTCCAGGGGATCCAACAGCCTCTTCTGCTCTCTGCAGGCATTGGGTGCACTTATTTACATGCAGGCATAACACTCATACACATAAACTAAAAATAATAAATACAAATATTTTTTAAAAATGAGTTCTAAAAAGTGTGAGGGGACTGGGCATGGTGGTACATGCCTTTAATCCCAACCCTGTGTAAGAACATTTGGTTTCTTACTTTTTAAAATTATAAATAGGACAGTCTCACCAGAACCACATTGTTTTAGTTATCTTTTTTGTGGTCCTGCAATAAAATACCTTGACAAAGCAACTTAAGGGAGAAAGAGTTTATTTTGGCTTACAGGTCCAGATGAATATGGTTCATGATGGCAGAAAATACGTAGCATCAGACAGGAAATGCATAGTGGTAGGAGCAGGAGGGTGGGTGGTCACATTACATCTGTACTCAGGAAACAGCTATGAATGCTTGTGTTCAGCTATTTTTCTTCTTTTTACTCATTACTGGACCACAGATGATAGAATGGTGCTGTCCACAGAGAGCAGATGTTCTTATCTCAGTTAATCTAATAAGGAGAATCCCTCACAGGTATAGCCCATAACAATCCATCACAGATATACCAAGAGGCATTTTTCCTGGGAGATTCAAAATAATTTCAAGTTGACAATTAACACTAACCATAACATACATTATAAAACTTCCTGCCCCATGCCTCTGGATAGCTATCATTCTTGTTTCCTGATTAAATCCGACTTAGAAACATTGATTTAGCACAAAGCCTTTTAGGTACCATCATATCTGCCTTATGGATACATTATTTCCAGCTCAGCAAGATAATGCAAGAAAAGAGTACATTTGAATTTTGAAAGTTTCACAAAGGCAATCATTGGAAGATCTTATGATCATAATAATAATTAACATATCCTTCAACTGACAAGTGGATAATGAAAATGTGGTACATTTACACAATGGAGTGCTATTCATCAGTAAAGAAAAATAAAATAATGAAATTTGCAGGTAAATGCATGGAACCAAAAGCCATTATACTAAGTGAAATAACACAGACTCAGAAAAATAAATGATGTATTTTCTTTCTCATTTGTCAATCTTAGCTCCAAATCTTTAGATGTGAGTATATAGCCTGATGTAACTGTAGGAGCCAGGAGAATGGAAAGGAACCATAAGGATAAAGGGGAAGAAGAACCTCAAGAGAGGGGGAAAGTAAGAGACAGGTGTCATCAAGGATGAAGTGGAGGAAAAGTGGGCATTTTAACTGGGAAGGGAGTAGGGATGTCTCTACTGGGGGAGTGAGAGGTGAGATAATAATGCTTAGACAGTGTGAAAAACTAGAGGAACATATGTTCAAAGCTCCAGCTACCTCCAGCCACCTCCAGCCACCATGCCTCCCCACCACGATGGACTGTAATTCCCCTAGAACTGTAAGCTCACATAAATTCTTCCTTTCTTAAGTTGCTTTGGTCTGTGTTTCTATCACAGCAACAGAAAAGTGACAAATACATTTATTAAATACTATACCTAAAATAAAACACAGAATAGTTGCATGAGTACATTTTGGACCATTGTAAAGTACAAAAATAATAAATTGAAACATGTAAGGGACAAATTTTATGGCTTTGTGTTTATTGAATTTATCCTGCTTGACCTCTGAAATCCTTGAGCCTGTAGTATTTGCTAGTAATCTTGGAGACTTCTCAGACAATTTTTTCTTCAAATATCTTCTTTTATCCTCTATTCTGCCATTCTAAGGCCATGTATATTAGACCACTTGAGTATATAGCCTGATGTAACTGTAGGAGCCAGGAGAATGGAAAGGAACCATAAGGATAAAGGGGAAAAAGAACCTCAAGAGAGGGGGAAAGTAAGAGACAGGTGTCATCAAGGATGAAGTGGAGGAAAAGTGGGCATTTTAACTGGGAAGGGAGTAGGGATGGCTCTACTGGGGGAATGAGAGGTGAGATAATAATGCTTAGACAGTGTGAAAAACTAGAGGAACATATGTTCAAAGACTACTGTTCAAAGGCCTATTGAAAAATACACATATGATAAATATACAAGTGCATGTGTATAGCTGAAGACTATATAACAAAAAACGGTGCCAGGCAGGAGAAACCACCCAAGTTGTTGGCCAGGGTAGTCCAAGAGACTGCCAATAGCACCAGCGATTGTCAAAGCCCTTGATTGTCAAAAGTTGAAGGCAAGACTCTATTTCTAAAGACAGGTCACACTTTGGACAGATGACTAGGAGCAATTGAACTGGAATTGACCTGGAAAACTCCTCACTGATGACTATCTCTCATAGTTCAGAGAATACTATTCAAGCTACCAAGGGAGAAAGCCAATCAATTCTCCTACCCAACTGTATAGCCTAATAGAGAACAATGACTGGCCCAGCAAACTATTACTACTATTGGTGCAGTAGTGGTACTTTTATTTTGACAATAATGAATAGCTAATTCTAATTAAACTTCTGCCTCCCAAGGTTCAGGGATCATTGCAGAAAAGGAGGCAGGAAGATTGTAAGAGTCAGAGGTGGTGGATGACCACAAGGAAACAGAGTTTTCCAGACAGCTGGTCAGTTACACATATGAACTCACAGCAGTGGTGATGGCATGCACTAGTCCCATGCAATCTCAAACCAGACAAAATCACAGCATAGACATTGGGAAATGTGTAAGAAACCTCAACTCAATCTAAGGAATTTTTTGGCAATTGATAACTGTTGGGAAGGAAAGAGACAGTCTATCACAGGGATAGGACTTTTGGTAGGTTGATCAGGCTCCAGTGGATGGACCCATGCTGAAGGACATATGGGGACACAAATCAGACTCTATAGGCTGTATTGTATATATAATGGAGTATACTGAATTGGTCAGAGGTCAGTGGGGGGAGGTGCAAATTGGGAAGGTTTTCTAAATACTATCAAATTATATTGTATGATGGTCACAAAAATTCAATAAAATTAAAAAACAATTAATATGAATAATAAATAAGCAAGCATAGACCATTGGCATGAGTAGAGAAGGAAAGCAGTTGCTTTACCCAATGACATCAGAAATCAAGAGATTTCTGATTCTTCTTTCCTACCATATTCCTTAAAATGCTGCTTATTAAAATTATAATCCTTAATTTCTAAGTTAAATATTTTATATGGAAAATTGGGTGGAAATACCCTATTAACCCCTTTAAAGCTTTTTATCTTCATCAGATGTGTCATGTTCATTAATTGTAAATAATGTTACATGGACTCCTATTGTCTTTCAATGTGCTTTCCCTTTTAAGGTGCTAAAATTTTCCTCTTTATTATTTAGTGTTATTTGAATGCAAAATGCAACCTGCACCCATTTTTACATTTTTGTAGAGAATTAAATTATGTTTGTATCCTCAATTACTTGACTATTTGTCGAGAACAGGTTTTCTGCTATAGAGAAGAGTATTCCAGGAGTAACTGTCTTAAGGAGCAGGCAGTGGCAGGCTGGGTTGAAGGAAAGTAGGGGATAAGCAGTTCACACATACCCAGAGCTTAATTGTCAGAGAGAAAAATAAAGATTTGATCACCCCAGGGTCACATTGCCCATTGTTTCTGTCGTGTGCAGCTGCCTCTTCAACAGCAATCCTTTCTGTAGCTGTGTCTGTGAACCTCATGAAATTGCTTTTCCTGAGTTTCACCATTATGCACATTCACTGCCCTAGATCACAGGATGCTGTAAGAGTTTTCTCTAGGAAACTGGTCCCTGCGTCCTACAGAGACAGGCCCAAGTCATGAGCCCTACTCCCACACTCAGCCTCTTTAATGATGTAAATTCGTACTCTGTAACCCCACAGCAGATGCTGCATCCAATGGCGATTTCTCTGGTAGATTTAGAGATCTAAAATGGGTTTGCAATTTTTCTAGGTGACAAGGGATGGGGCTTGTGCTCTTTCACATAGCTCTTCTTCCCACCAATCCTGCCTCTGTGTGTGGTTCCCACTGGATACCCTGTGGAGCAGAAGACCTTCCATCGGCTTCATTCTTGTAACAGATGGAACACACACCTGTGGGTCTGTGTGACAGGTTCCTGCATTTGCAGGGGCCAGCCAGGAATGGAAAGCCTAGCCAGGGAGGGGACTGTCATACATACACACACACACACACACACACACACACACAGACGCACACATACACACACACAGTGCCAAAACCTTAATGAAGATTCTAGGAGGAGCCAGGGTTACCGAGCCCTGTATGACAGATAGCTGAGGGCTCTCAGGAAACAGGCAGACTGTCACAGACATTGGTGCTGCATGCTGGAACACAGAGACCTATGGGAGACATTTGAGACTGTGTTTTAAAGAAATAGTGGACCATTCCTTAAATGCCACACATAAATACATATGGTCACTAATGACTACTGGCTTTTCAAAGTCTTCCTTTCCTGTAAGTTAGAGGGCAAGAGTATTCCCTTCATGAAAGTTCCTCTGAAAAATCACGAAATGTGTGATTCTTTGCTGAAAGTCAAGGGTAAGGCTACTGAGATGTGCTGAAGGGAAGAGAGGAGGGCAGGTCCAGTCTGTGGTCCAGATGGTAGTCAAACACATCCACAGTCAGGGTGTGAGCCACATCTCCCAGTCAGTACCCTTGGTATTCACCTGAGAGGACAGTACCCTTGGTATTCACCTGAGAGGAAAACCTAGAATGAACAAATACCTCTTTCTGGATGAGTGTGTGTGTGTGTGTGTGTGTGTGTGTGTATGTGTGTGTGTGCAGAACCACACACTTATGGCTGCACATCATCTCTATCTGCTCTGGGGTAGGCAGTACTGTATGTCTGACTTCTCTCTCTCTCTCTCTCTCTGTTTCTGTGTATGTCTATGCACATATGTATGTAAGTTTATGGGAGTGCATGCTGTGTGTGTGTTTCTGTGTATGTCTGTGCACACATGTATGTAAGTTTGTGGGTATGTCTGACTTCGTGTATGTGTGTGTGTGTGTATGTGTGTGTGTGTGATGTATTTCCAGGGTCTTCATTTGATCTTCACATTATTTAAAAAATTTTATAGCCACTTTTGAAAGAGATGTGTCTTTGCTCTGGAAAGTGTTATTGAGTATGTTAAAGCTGTAATGAAATGCTTCTAAAAAATAAAAAAAATTAAAAAATTTATTTATTTACTTGCTTATTTATTGTATATATGAGTATGTTGATTGTGCAAATGTGGATCATATGTATACATTGGTCTCAGAGCCCAGAAGATGGCCATGGATTCTTTGAAGCTAGAGTTACAGGTGGTTGTGAGCCACCAGATGTGGGTGCCGAGAACCCAACCCAGGCTCTCTGTAAGAGTTGTGCATGATCTTAATTTTGAGACAAGGACTCTCACTCAGAACCTGGAGCTTGCCAATTCACCTCAACTGGCTGTCCAGCAAGCCCCAGGGATCCTCCTGTGCCTGCCTCTCCAGCACGGGAATTGAGGTGCACACCACCACCCTCAGCCATTACTTGGGTACTGGAGACTGAACTCAGTTCACTGAACTCAGTTCACACTGGCTGCTGAGGACTGAACACACATCCTCATTCTTCTGCAGTAGGCACATTACCAATTGAACCGGGTCTGATGTACCTATCTGCTATTTCTTAAACTAATATAACAGTAATGGACAATATTCTGCCTTCTCATTCCTCTCCTGTCTCTCTCCATCTCTTTCTGCTGTTCCTCGTGCTCTTTATACTCTCTTTTTTCTTCTCTTTGCATCACCTTTTCTTCCTCTTCCCTCCTCTCCCCATTTCCGTTCACAGTAATCTTTTCATTCTCTTACCAGCCCCAGTTCTTCTCCAGGTATTCACTTAGTACTTTTATCTACATTCTCTGCACCACATTTGACTGGGCCGTTCCGAGGCCCCTACAGCATGTCTCTACTTTCCGCAAGATCTGCATTGTCCTGGTCAACTCAGAAAGTCCCCTCACTCTGCCTCAGCTCCAGCATCCCCAAACTCCAAACATGCAAAGGTCACTACCATAGTAATCCTGTAATATTTTCCAGTCCTTTCCACAAACCAGCCAGTGCATTCATTTCCACCTACTTTCTAATTACCATTGGTTTTAACTATTCTCAAGCTGTTCTCTCCTGGTACTGTTCTAGAGCCTTTTAGGTCTGGATGTGGAAGCTAGAGCCTGCAATCCCAGTACTTGGGAGGTGGACACAGGAGGATCAGGAGTTCAAGGTCATCCTAAGCTGGATAGTGAATTCAAGGTCTGCCTGAGCTACATGAGTCCCTCTCCGATAATAAAAATAGAATAGATTTCAAGGGAGGGGTGAGGAAGACAAGAGATCATATAAGATATTAAAGAAGGGGAGAATACTGGGGTAAAATGGTACAGAGGGGAGAAGGTTGGTCAGGGACATGGAAGTGTCTGCGTGTGTGGAGGGAAGCAGCAATCAACTAAGCAAAGTATATGTGGAAATGCCATAAGGAAATCTGTTAAATGGTGCAAGTTAACTAAAAAGAAAAGAAAAGAAAAGAAAAGGAAAGGAAAGGAAAGAAAAGAAAAGAAAAGAAAAGAAAAGAAAAGAAAGAAAAGCAACCTGGGTAGAGCCATGCCAATTTGGCTCAGATCAGACAGAGGGACTCAGGTTCCTTCAGGAAAGGGCAGAGGTTCTTTGCCGCAGTGTGTCCCCCACACCCATGTGAGAGCATGCTCCCCGGGAAAGATTTCCTGAGAAGCTTGAGCACACAGAGTGCTTTTCCTGCCTCTGCCAGCCTGACAGGCATAGCCCCAGCCCTGTTATCATGAGGCCAGGGACACCCTCACAGCTTTAACAGTAGCCAGAAGCCTAGTGTTGGGGCTGTCATCTACTCAGTCTGGTACATTCCTTTGCCCAGCAGTGTGCTGCTGGGAGGCTGTCAGACCCCTGAAAATTAATATACTGCTGCCCTATGTCCTCAGGCAAGATGTCCTGGGGAAAGCTCTCTGAAAATCTTTTTGAGCCAGTGCTTAGGAAAGAGCTAGTCCTTCCAGGAGCAGGTAGGGAGGCAGTTCTCTTTTCCTTTGTTTCCTGCCTGCTCTGCTGTGAAGGGCCATTATCCCCCTGCCCCACCCCACAACACTCTGAGTCCTTCTGAATACTTCCCATCCTGCCTTTCAAGTCCTGCAACTTCTCTGTAAAGTCCAGTGACCCTTGCTTACTGTGCTAGATTATCTTCAGTTGTCAACTGGACACACCTGCGTGCAGGAACTTCAATTGAGGAATGCCATGGCTGTGGACATTTTCTTGATTGTTGAGTGATGTGAAAGTGCCCAGTTCATTGCAGGCTGTGTCACCCCTGGGCAGATGGTCCTGTGCTTTCCAGGCTGAGCACAGGCCAGAGGAGTAGGCCAGTAAGCAGCAGTTCCTCCATGGCCTATGCTTCAGTTCCTGCTTCCAGGTTCTTGCTTTGACTTCCCTCATCAAATGGACTGCTCTGCAAGCCAAACAAACCCTTTCCTCCTCAAGTTGGTTTTGGCTAGTGTTTTATCACTGGAAGAAAAGGTAACTAGGACACATATTACCAGCATCCTTCTTGGCTTTGTGGCATTGTTCAGGTCTACATCAGGCTCAAGGAGACCCCTGTTCTCCTGTCATGTGGATTTTTGTGCCCCTGGGCAGGCTGCTTCCAGTCTCTGGACTTCATGACTTTGTGAAAGGAGGGGCTTGACCATCCTGGTATCAACTGGAGGCATAATGGGGCCACAGAATTCTGGCTGATCAGGAACCTCATACTCCACAGGGCTCTGCTACTTATCCAGCATGTGATTAAATTCCACACCTTTCACTTCTGAGCCTCAGTGTCCCAGGGAACAACCATGACTGACACTGAGGAGTCCTAGATACCTCAGATGAGGGCCTGGATCCTCTCACATACCTGCGTCTTTCTAAAGCCCATGCTGGAGATCTCCAGTGGCTGCACAGCGCCTTCTCTCACGCTCTGGATTTCTTTCTGAACCTGGCTTGTGGAAAACTTTCCCTCTGTGCTGGATGTTTTCCTTCCCAGGTGAGTCTCCAGGCCCTTGTGTCCTGGCCCTGTGGCCTGTGCTTATGGGTTTTTAATCACCAAAGGCTGTCAATTAGTGTAATTAGAGTGTTTTCATCTTCAGTGTTGGCCTGCTCCATTTTCTGTCCCCCTCCCACCTCGATTCTATCCTATTTTAACTCAGTGAGCACAGCTCCTGGCTGCATCACCATAGCAACCAGTGTTGAGGGCCAATTAAGCCATGACTAAGCCATTAGACACCTAAGCTGATTATAGAGTCCAAAATATTGACTGATAGGAGGCAAACAGGGCAGGTCCAAGCTACAGAGATGTGATCAGAAGAGCCACTGAGGGTTGTAGACCTTTCCCAACCTGGACTCCAGGCTGTGTTGGCCTGCCTGTCTACACCATGGCCTGTGCCCTGTTGCCACCAGGTCAGGGGAGCACCAGCCTCTTTGCTCAGGGGAGCCATTCTTGATACCTCCCTGTCAGCAGGCCCCAGGCAGCCACTACAGTCTGCAGTGTTTAAGGATCTGTAACAAAGCAGGCAGAGGCAGTCAGGGAGTTCAACCCAGTTTGTTGCCACCTCTCCTTACTTTCCACATTACCCAGTGGAGGTTTCTCCAAAGAAAGAAGCCAGTTTCTACTTTCTCATTCCTGCCAAGCCCCCTGTTGCCCTGGTCTGTGTTTGTGGGCTTTTAATCACAAAAGTGTATCAATTAGTGCAATTAGGATATTCAAATTGCAATTCTTCCTCCTTTCTTATGTGCCTAAGCACCCCAGGATTCCTGCTGCCTTTTATTTCATTTACTGATGAAAGCACTTGCAGGATTACCATAGCAACAGGCCACTGGGCAGATTAGGCCATTATGGGTCTGGACACTGACACTCAAAGCTGATTATGGGTCTGGAAACTTGGAAAGCTGAGCAAGACTCCTGGAATTTAGACAAAGTTTTCCTTAGCCGGAGAGAAGGGGGCAGCTGAGCTTCCCAGGACTTCATCCAAACCCTGACTCCTCTCTTCATCTTGGCCTGCTGTTTGCTTTGGGTGAACAGTTAGAAGGAGAGAGAACAGGAGCTGCCCTTTACTTACCGGGCATGTTTGAATTTGGATTTCATATTTATGCTGTTATAGCATCACCTGCCATATGTCAACCCCATACCTCTGAACATGATTTCCCCATTGACTACAAAACTCAATCACAAAACACCATATACAATCACAAGACATCCTAAATAGGCTGCTGTAACATTTTGTTTTATTTATCATTACTGTGTGTGTATGAGGGGTGTGTGTGTCCAAGAAGGTTGGGTAATTCTTTCTAAACTGATTTAATGTGACTCTTGCTGAAAGATCAGAATGATCAGATTTCACCTCGGCGATGGTGAGAGGTAGTGATCAAATATCCAAGTAATCCAGCTTGATATATATACTTCTTGCTGAAACTTGAGCCTTGGAAAGAATGCCCCAGGATGGGCCTGGCCTCAGAGGAGCCTAATGCTTAAATGAAGACTCTTTTTCAGTCCCTCTTGTTACTGTACAGCGTAAGTCCATTTCTCATTGTATTGTCTTGTTTCTATAAGGACCAGCTCAATTATCTGTTGACACTTTGTAGTAAAGGACACTAACTAGGGTCTAGAAATATAATTCACAGTATCATAAAGAAAATCAGATGTAATTAGAAAAGCCAGGTATTTAATGAGTAGAACATACACAAAATTAAACTTAAAACAAGATTAATAATTGGAAACACACTCCTTACTTCAGAGGTCCATCAGAGATTTTTAGACTCGAGCTCTAAACATCTTTAGATGGCACAGTAAGGAGGGAAGTACCAATGGGCTGATTTTTCAGTTATTAGTTTGAATGTGTTTGTTGATAGGATGGAGCATTATATGAACTTTGTGAATGAGACAGCAAGCGCAAAGTTTGCTAATATATCATCTGTTACAGGATTTTTCTGAAGTTTATATGAAGTTGTTCAGTTTTAGATTGCAGGATTTTACTAAAGGGGCTGATTAATGCTAAGTCACAAAACTGGAGAAAATGGAAATATTAATTTGCAGAGGTGCAATCAGATATGGGAGGAAAGCAGAATTGAGAACTCATGGGATGTGCTATAATTCTCCAATGAAACATAAAATTTTGCTCTGTAGTCACCCTCCTCTTTTGATCAAAGATAACTAATTAAAGGTTATTCTTGTTTACAAAGTAAGTCTCATCTTATTAGATTTGACCTGATTATATACATAAGTACAGAAAGAATAGTAATTGGTCTCGGAGGCCTTTTCAGTTTGCTTTCCTGGAAATTTATGTAAGTAATTTTTAAAAGTCTAATCTGATTAGACTTTTTAAAAGCCTCTCAAGGTTAGGAGACCAAGTCAAGCTTTTGCTAATGGAATTCATTAGCAATACCTTTAGCTTCAGTGGATCTCTCTCTTCCCAAGGTCCCCTTAGATGTTGTATATTTCCTGATCCTGCCAGTTAATTTGAACTTCCTTACTTTTCTGTAAACCTGAGAGCCCCAGAAACCGATGTTAGACTGTTTTTTTTAAGAGGGCTTGGTAACCATCGATTCCATAAAGTCATCTTTAATGCCTGAACTCTAATATTGCAATAAAAGTGCTGGCTATATAACCAGTATTTTTTAATTATATCCTGTTATAAGAAGGATTGATTCATATTGAACTTTTGCAAATAATTATATTGTAACTCAAATAGGAATATTCAGTATGAGTTTTTAAAATGTGGAAGGGCCAGGTGCAGAGGAAAGATAAATATTTCATTGATATTTACAAAAGCATAAGCTACTAAGCTGTTAAAAGTATAGATACCTAAGAGAAAATGGAAAAGGTTTCTTTAAATCCAGAAAAGGAAACATTCCAGAGCCAGCAGTGTTTCAAACAAAGCTGTAAGTTCATCAGTTCATTCAGTCCCATGTAATTAATTCTTTTGTGTTCTTGATCTCAGACTAGTAGTTACATAAACTTGTCCATCAGTGTTTTAAAACTCCTTACTCTGTCCAGTGGCATAATCTTAAAGGTATGCAAGTAATGTCATCATGAAGCATTCAGGCTAGTAGATGACTACAAATGCTTCAGAGAACCAGAGGTAAATGAAAGCTATCTGTGAATAACAAAATACTTATAAGCCAGGTTTCATGGCATATGCCTATATAATGCCACCTGGGAGTCAGAAGCAGGAGGATCACTGCAAGTCTAAAGCCAACCTGGGCACTCATAGTGAATTCCAGCTCAGCTAGGGGGCTACATAGCAAGACAGTATCTCAAAAAAAAATCCTGAAAATAAAAAAGATATGTCTGATGAAAATAATTTCAGCAGTATGAAGGCCGGGGCAGGAGGATAGAAAGTTCCAGGCTAGCTTGAGCTATACATGCCAAGAATTTGTTTTGAGGAACTACAGAGCTGACTCAGTGGTTAAGAGCTCTTGCAGAGGACCCACATTTAGTTCCCAGCACCAACATGGCAGCTAACAATTCTCTGTAACTCTAGTTCCAGTGGAGCCAATGCCCTCTTATGCCCATTGAAAGCATTGCACTCATGTGTACATACATGCAGACAAAACACTCATATAAACAGGATAAAAATAAATCAAAATTTATGTACCAAGATCAGAAAGTATTTTGTTCAACTGGTGGACAAAGGCATGAAAGACAGGTACAAAAATAAATCTTCTTTTGCAACCCAGAACTCATTGTTTAGTATGACTGGTGAAACATACAGGAAGGAATACAACAAGACAGCTCAAAATGATGGTGTTGAGAGAAAAGATGGCATAGGAATGAGGCATGCCCAGGCAGCTAGCTACTGGGCTTGGGGCCACTAATGACCACGAGGCTGAATGCATGTGATGGACCATGTGAGGAACCTTGTCACGCAAGATGAATATTTTGATCTCAAAATTCTGAACTCAGGACTTGGCAAGTAAGAAAGAAAATAATTGGCAAGCCAAGATGGTGGCTCAGCAGGAGCAATGGCACTGATGGAGATTCTCCACACAAGGACTTAAAACATGACTCTGAGCTTCTTGATTTTGTTAAGAATCTTGATGCTTCTATATTGATCTCAAAATTCTGAACTCAGGATTCGGCAAGAGTGAAAAAAACTGGGGAGCCAAGATGGCAGAACTGTGCTGTCTTGGCCACCCACACACACTAGAAGGGTGGAGCTTGCCTGGCTGCCCACATGCACCAGCAGAGCCTTGCTACCCTGGCTACCCACATGAAGTGGCAGAGCCTGGTCACTCAAATACACAAGCTGGGGCAAAGCTGAGTTGGCATGGCTGCCCATGTGCACTGGCATGTCAGCTTGGCTACCCAATTAAAATGGCATGGTGGAGTTGAACTGGCCTGCTCACCTATGAGCCCTGGTGGCACCCATCGTTGGCAGACCATCATTATCTCTCAATGGCTGTCAAGACCTGGCTGCAGTCCTCAACAACCTTAGGAGTCTGTGAAGTCTACAGATTTCAGAAAATAAACTAGAGGACACTGGGGTAAAGTCATATGAAAGTGTGAAGCTTCCTAACTGTCATTCAGAGAATCTTGGATTGGAGGCCTGTGAGTAATTCCTGCCTGCCATGAAAACCTAGCTTCTGCTTTTACCCAGCTTAAAAACCTGTGGTGAACCAACCTGTTGGAGAATCCCTTGGTCCACAGTGGGGTCATTGTGCTGAGTGAGGCTGAGAAACAGCCAAAGTGCAACCTGCATGCAAAGGCTGCCAACAATTAACTTTGATGAGGAAAACCAAGCGTTTTGACCACTGAGAAAAAGAGAAATCCCTACTTGACATTCCTAAGCAGAGTGAAATAGAAACAGAAACTAAGAATGAAAATTCCATTCCAAGAAACCTGGGTGCACTCTGCCCCAAAACTGCATTCAAAGGAAGGGGAGTACACCCTTATTTTGGTGCACCTCTGTGTAAGAATTATAGATCGCTGACCCTCTAATGAGATATGATTTCTCTGGCACCCAACTCAGAAGGATTATATAAAATGAATGGGGTTTTTCATTTCCTAATAGAAGACATGAATTCAGGGATGGGAGTGGCAGGGTGAACGTGGAGATGGTAGAGGAAACTTGAATATAATCAAAATTCATTGCATGAAATTTGTGAATCAAACCTTCTCTTAAACTTAAAAAATAAAAAATTTAGCCCTTTACTTCCATGGGCTGCACAGCCACCAGCTTCCTGGTGCCAGCATCTTTCCTGGGTGGGTCCCGTGGCTTTGACCTCTGGGCCTGGTCCCACCCCCACCTACCTTTGCTTCCCTGGGCAGCTCAGCCACCAGCTTCCTGGTAATAGCATCTTTCCTGGGTGGGCCCCACAGTGCCCAACATGCCTTGACTCCCCCAACCTCATTCACCCTCCCAGCTCCCTGGTCCATCTCTCTCCCTAGCCTGGGTACTGGACTATTTCTTGTCTTGGCACCCCAGACACCTGGCTGACCTCATGGCACAGAGTCCCCACTATTTCCTGATCGTTTTCATCCAGACCAACCCAGTTCCTCCCAGTAGTCCTGAGGAGACCTCAGGGCATCTTCCTGTTCCCACCCCCTTTTGCATCACTGGGTGGCACAGGCACCAGCTTCCTGAGACCAGCATCCTTCCTGAGCCCTGCTCCCAGGCCAGCCCAGCCCACAAATTCCTGAGGGCAGAATGTTTCCTGGAGGGATCCAGACCTTAGGAGAAAGCCTTAGAGCATCTGAACCTCATTGAATTGTGCCTCTGTGGGAACTCCTGAAGACAAAGGCAACTTGGCCAATCCAACATAAAATCAAAAGAGAGAACCTGAGGCATAGACCAGCCAGCTTTTCCTGCCCAACAAGCAAACCACAAAGGCACATAAAGTTCACAAAAAGGAGACCTAAACTCAACAAAGGAAGGTTGGAGTCTCACACAAGAATCTGAAACTATAAAAGAAATTCACATGACAAAGTCACAGAGAAAAAATAACATGAAAAACCAAAATAATATATCCCCACCAAGTACCTCCAGACCTCTAAAGGAGTATAATGAGAACTCCTAGAGATAACACAGGACATGGAACTCAAAAGAAAAGTTTTAAACATGGTAAAAGAAATCAGTGAATTTAAAGAACACACAAAGAAATTAAAGAACTGAAAGAAGATAAGGATAAACTTCTGAATGAATTCAGAAAA
>NW_008341888.1:3197398-3198006 GCF_000622305.1 Nannospalax galili | reverse complement strand
AAGCCTTACCAATAGGATGGATGAAATGGAAAACAGAATATCAAGACTGGAAGATAAAGTGGATGAATTAGACCACTCAAGCAAAGATCAAGAGAAATTTAAGATAACACAAGAATGGAATGTGCAGGAATTGTGTGACACCATAAAAAGACCAAACATATGAATCAGAGGCATACAGGAAGAAGAAGAATCCCAAGATAATGGCATGGACCAGATCTTCAACAGGATTGTAGAAGAAAATTTCCCAAAATTAAAGACAGACATGCCCATACAATTACAAGAAGCATATAGAACACCAAATAGATAGGACCAGAAAAGAGACTCTTCATGGTGCATCATAGTAAAAACACTAAATGTGGGGCTGGAGAGATGGCTCAGCAGTTAAGAACACTGGTTGTTCTTGTAGAAGACCTGGATTTGAATCCCAGCACCCACATGGCAGCTAACAACTGTCTGTAACTTCAGTTCCAGGGGATCTGACAATCTCTTCTGTCCTCCATGGGCATTGCATGACACAATTGCACTTCCCTACATGCAGGCAATACGCACATACACAGAAAATAAAAAATAATAAATAAAATATTTAAAAAAACACTAAGCAAACAGAA
>NW_008341888.1:3195859-3197282 GCF_000622305.1 Nannospalax galili | reverse complement strand
TTAGAATACTTTTCCAAGCAAAACTGTATTTCATTGGTGAAGGAGAAAGGAAACACTCCCATTATATAAATAGACTAAAAGAATTCATGTCTACAAAACCAGTCCTTCAGAGAGTTCTTGAGGCAATACAAAGAGCTGAAGAAATGAATGACTATAGACAAGGGGTGATGGAAAGAAATTCAGTGAAGGTATAACTGTAGAAATGCACAGCTATATCAAGAATGTGAACAGAAATAAAAATGGCAGGATTCAATACACATCTTACAGTAATAACTTTAAATACCAATGGACTGAACTTCCCAGTCAGAAGATACAGACCAGTTGAATGGATTAAGAAACAAAATCCATCTTTTGTCTGCAAGAAACTCATCTCACTTTCAAGGACAGGCACTGCCTTAAGGTAAAATGATGGAAAAAAATATACCAAGCCAATGGTACTAAGAAAAAATCAGGTGTTGCAATTCTAATATCTGACAAAATAGACTTTAAACTAAAATTGATCAGAAGAGCTAAAGAGTGCCACTTCATTCTGATCAAAGGAACAATAAACCAAGAAGATATTACAATCATGGAATGTATTCACCAAACTCTGGTGCACCCAACCTCATAAAAACAGTACTACAGGACTTTAAGACCCATATTAATCCAAACTCCTTAATAGTAGGGGATTTACCATACCCCATTGTCTCCATTAGATAGGTCAACAGGACAGAGACTTAATAGAGAGACATCTGAATTAATCAATACCATATATCAAATGTACCTATCAGATATCTACCAAATATTCCATCCAAGCACCAAAGAATATACTTTCTCTTCAGCGCCCCATGGAACTTTCTCCAAAATTGACCATATACTGGGGCACAAAACAAACCTCAACAAATACAATAAGATTGCAATCATTCCATGAATTCTATCAGACCACAATGCAATAAAGATTAAAATCAACACCGGAAGAAACCCTAGTAACTACATGAACACATGGACATTAAACAACACACTCCTTAATGATGAACGGGTCAAAGGAGAAATTAAGAAAGAAATAAAAGTATTCAGGAAATTACATGAAAGGACAATACATCAGAACAAAACCTCTCAGACACTTTGACAGCAGTCCTTAGAGGGAAGTTTATAGCTCTAAGTGCCTACATTAAAAAATTGGAAAGAACACAAATAAGTGAGTTGACATTTCCAGTCAAGACACTTGAAAAGCAACAACAAATAAAACCCAAACCCAGCAGACAAGAAGAAATAACAAAAATCAGAGCAAAAATTAGTGAAATAAAAACAAAGAAAACAATACAAAGAATCAGTGTATCCAACAGCTGGTTATTTGAAAAGATAAACAAGATTGACAGGCCGCTAGCTCAGTTAACCAAAAGAAAGAAAGAGCACCTCCAAATCAACAAAATCAGAGATGAAA
>NW_008341888.1:3195098-3195752 GCF_000622305.1 Nannospalax galili | reverse complement strand
GGCATGGGAACCACCAAAACTAAACCAAGAAGAGATTAACAGCTTAAACAGCCCTATAACACATAAGGAAATTGAAACAGTAATACAAAATTTCCCAACTAAAAAAAGCTCAGGACCAGATGGATTTACAGCAGAATTCCACCAGACATTTAAAGAATATCTACATCCAATAATACTTAATTTATTCAAAAAGATAGAAATGGATGAAGAACTTCCAAATTCCTTCTATGAAGCCAGCATCACTGTAATACCAAAGCCAGGTAAATATACAACCAAAAAAGAAAACTATAGACCCATATTCTTAATGAACATAGATGCAAAAATTCTCAACAAAATACTTGCAAACCATATACAGACACACAGCAAAAAGATCATCCCCCATGATCAAGTTGGCTTTATTCCATAGATGCAGGGATGGTTCAATATATGTAAGTCAATAAATGTCATAAATCATATAAATGGGCTCAAAGATAAGAAACACATGGTCATCTTAATAGATGCAGAGAAGGCCATTGACAAAATTCATAAAACATGTATTTATGTTCAATGTCGTTGAGTGATTTCAACTGGAGGGAACATACCTCAATGTAATTAAAGCCATATACAACAAACCCACAGCCAACATCATTCTAAATGGAGAAAAACTGGAAGCAT
>NW_008341888.1:3172159-3194953 GCF_000622305.1 Nannospalax galili | reverse complement strand
ATGCCAAAAATTCCACCAGAAAAATCCTAGAAATTATTAACACTTTCAGTAAAGTGGCAGGTTACAAAATTAATTTACAAATGTCTGTAGCCTTTCTATATACCAACAATAAGCAATCAGAGAAAGAGTACATGGAAACACTCCCTTTCACAATAGCTGAAAAAATAAAATAAAATAAAGTATCTCAGAATAAACCTGACCAAAGACATTAAAGATCTATACAATGAACATTTTAAATCTTTAAAGAAAGAGATTGAGGAGACATCAGGTGGAAGGGCCTCCCATGCTCATGGATTGGGAAGAATTAATATTGCAAAAATGACCATTCTTCCAAAAGCCATTTATAGATTCAATGCAATGCCAATCAAAATCCCCATGACATTTTTCACAAAATTGGAAAAAAACCATCCTAAGATTCATATGGAAGCACAAAAGACCTTGGATAGCCAAATAATCCTGAGCACTAAGAGCAATGCTGGGGAGATTACTATACCAGATTTTAAACTGTATTGTAGAACTATAGTCATAAAAAGAACATGGTAGTGGCACAAAAATAGACCTGTGGATCAAGGGAACAAAATTGAAGACCCAAATGTAAGTACATGCATTTTCAGCAACCTGATATTTGAAAAAGGGTCCAAGAATTTTCACTGGAGGAAAGACAGCATGTTCAGCAAATGGTGCTGGCAAAACAGGATCTCTACCTTTAGAAGAATGAAACTAAACCCCTATTTTTCACCTGTCACAAAAGTCAACTCCAAATGAATCAAAGACCTCTATGTGAAGCCTGAAACTCTGAAACTGTTAGAAGAAAACATTGGCAATAATCTACAAGATATAGGTGTAGGAAAGGATTTTCTAAACTGGAGATCAATTGCTCAGGAAACAAGGTCAAGAATCAACAAATGGGACTTCATTAACCTAAAAAACTTCTGTACATCAAAAGGAGGTGAAGAAAAAACCCACAGAATGGGAGAAAATCTCCACCAGGGATACATCTGACAGAGGTTTAACATCCAGAATATATAATGAACTCAAAAAAACAAAGAATCAAGAAAGGAAGTAACCCAATTAAAAGATGGGCTAAGAAGCTGAACAGAGAGTTCTCAAAAGAAGAAAGAATGCTAAGAAGCATTTGAAAAGGTGTTCAACATCACTAGTAGTTAGGGAAATGCAAATTAAAGCCATGTTAAGAGTTCATCTTACCCTAGTAAGACTGGCTCAGATCAAGAGAACAAATGATACCAAATGTTGGAGAGGATGTGGGGAAAGGAGAACGCTCACTCACTGCTGCTGGGATTGCAAACTTATACAACCCCTGTGGAAAACAGTGTGGAGAACTCTTAAAAAACTGAAAATGAGCCTACCATTTGACCCAGTTATACCACTCCTTGGCATATACCCAAAGAACTCATCTTGTTGCAGAGACACTTGTACATCCATATTCGTTGCTGCTCTTTTCACAATAGCTAGCTAAGAGATGGAAGCAACCCAAGTGTCCCTCAAGTGACTAGTGGATAATGAAAATGTGGTTCATTTATATGATAGAGTTTTACTCACCTGTAAGAAAGATGAAATCATGAAATTTGCAGGTAAATGGGTGGAACTAGAAACTGTGATGCTAAATGAAGTAACACAGCCTGAGGAACAAAACAAAGAAACAAACAAACAAACAAATGATGTATGTTCTCCCACATATGTGGATCCTAGCACCAAATCCTAATTAGTGAGTATGTATTGGGTGACCCCAGTGTGCCTTGCTGAGCAGGATACCTCGGTCTCGTCAAGAATGGCAATACTGACCGGCAACAGAGTCTTGGATACCAGGACTTGTGTCTTTTCAACAAGTTGTTTATTTCAAAATTCAGATGGTTTTTATACATCCCAAGGAACTGGTAGTTACGTGGGATATTCAGTCACATACAAAGATTTAGGGTACAAAGAAGCAGGATATATAATCTGTTAGTTGGTGCCGGAAGGATGCTTAAACTTTTACTCAAGATTATCAATGCCCATCCAATAATTCATTGGCCACAGTGTTTTCTTTCTTAGAGTTAAAAGCATGGTAAACTTTTAGCTTTTAGCTCAGGAGTAAACCTTTAACCTGGCCTAATCTCTTAGCCAAGCATAGCTGATTTATTTCTTCAGGAGAAGTAGATGAGCTAAAGGTTGTTGAACAAGACACTTTCCCGCAGAGCAAGGAGCCTGCACTTATGACCAGGCTGCTTTCTCCTGCCAGTCTTGCAGTGTTCTTCAAGACCACGATTATCAGAGCTACTGTTTTCAGCACCCCTCCCTTTAGCAGAGAATGCAGCCTGGACTTAAAGGTTTTAGGCTCATCTCACCCTAGGGCCTGGCATCCTGGTTTCCTACATCTCCTCCTGTTTTTTTTTTTTTAATTTTAATAAGAAGGTAGCAGTCATAGAGTCCACAGTATTGTTAGTTGAAACCATAATAACAGTATATCGCTATTGGTGCTCCCACGAGAAGTATGCCAATCAATATTGGGCCCAAGAGTGGAGCAAGCCATTGGAGCCACTTTGTCCAAGGTATGGAAAATTTAGATATGTTATTGATTTCTTTTGTAAATCATTAATCTGTTAGTCTATAGTATGTGAAAAATCAGACAAATTAAAACAACACATTCCTGGAACTGGTTCACATCCCGTGTGATTTTTTAACACTAAATAATCTATAATACCTCTATTTTGTAACAGCAAAATAGTTCTTAGTTCTCCCACTTCCTGATTAATTTCTCCTAGCATTTTTGCAGTTATATTTGCTGTTTTACTAGTTATACAAGCAAGTTTAGATATTTACTTTTGCATTCCAGTTACCATGCCATGTATAGGCAATAAAAAGCAGTACTAACAGCTACAGCTTTTGGGTCAAGTAGCTTGAGAGACTCATCACAGTCTTCAGGTAAAGGGCTATGCATTCTTTTTATAGGAGGGGTTATTAGCAAAGGCATTATAAGTCCTATAGCACATAATTCTTGATATCTCTAAGGCAATGCTCCATAGGTTTCATTATTGCAAAAGAAGGTAATTTTTTTTTGGTCTTTTTGAGACAGGGTCTCCCTGTAGCTCCAGCTGTCCTGGAACTCACTATGTAGACCAGGCTGGCCTTGAACTCACAGAGATCCACCTGCCTTTGCCTCCTGAGTGCTGGGCTTAAAGGCATGTGCCACCACACCTGGCCACAAGGAAGGTAATTTTTACAGGCAATTTTTCCCCTTGCTTTAAGGTATGATTAGAGATGGTATTGCAGTGCAAGAGAATAACCTTACAATCAAAACACAAACAATGATTAACAATAATGTGGCATACAGGTAAATCTTTGATTATTTATTTAATAATTGTGTCTGACTTTCTATAGTGCCCTTAGTTATCTATCTATAAAGACTCATATGCACCCCTATTCCTATTAGATTTTTATTTAACAATCCTGGTATAGAAGGGTCTCCTTGTATATGGAAACTCTGTTTATTATAACCCTTTTGTGCAAGATGAACCCACAAATTCCTGTCCAAATCATTAGACACGGACAGGCTGGTTCATTGCAAAGATGTGGTTGATCTAACTACTTCAATATCTTTAAAAGGTCTCTTTTGCTTTTTTACACAGCTATAACTTCCAGTATGTTCTAAGGTCAGTGCCTCTTTAAAAACACTGAAATTATGTTGGGATTTTAGGCTCTGGTCAGTAGCATTTTTCCAACCTAAAAATCCTCCATCCATTTGGCTGTATGTCCTCTGTCCATCCTTTTCCCATATGATGGGTCCAGGTGGCCATGCACGGTTTTGTGTAATACTCTCAAGTACTAATCCTGGTCCTATAATAGGTATACCATTAACATTAACATGGATGACACACGTTTCAGCTTTTACGCTATTCACAGTCAGCATAGTTAGAAAACAAACAAGAAACAAGAACTTAAGTTTTAGATATATCTTGGCCTTGATGTCATCCCAACTCTTAGGTGTCATTCATCATGTTCTTAATCATTCCCCAGGTCATAGGAGGCTGCTTCTTCTTCTGCCAGGGTCTCTTTTTCTGCTTTCCCAGGGTCAGTGCAGCCATCTCTGGGGTTGGAGGCTTGTTTGAGTGGTCCAATATATATGGGCAGTGCCCATGGTTGGGGGGGATTCATTTTCTGGAAAGACACAAGAATACCCTAACCCCGTTGTTAGTAAAGAAGCTGGAGTTTTACTCCAGAACCCTGACTCAGGGTCCCTCCAAAGAACCTGTGGCAAGGGCTGTGGGATAGTTAGTCCCTGTGAGTGCTTGGCCATTGGAGAAATTCCTTGATCATTTAGTGTAAAAAAATTTAAAGTTAGTCGAGACATGTGTAATAGGAAATGAGGATTCTGTACTATTATCCCAGGTGTAGGTGATTCCCCCATTTTTATTTTATTTATTTGATCTTTGAGACGTTTGTGTTGTCTCTCTATTATTGCTTGTCCTGTGGGGTTGTAGGGAATGCCAGTGGTATGTGAAATAGAAAACAAACTGATTTAGATTCAAACCAGGCTCACCAAACAAAGCTGTTTTCTTTTAGACTATCCCATCTGGTTCTAGGAGGCAAAAACATAGATTTTGAATTAAATTATTTTGTGATGTGTGAGGGAAAACATTAAAAGCAACAGCTGCAAAATATAGAGAAACAACCATTACCTTGTACTTCTATAAACTTACTCAGACCTTTAACAAACTTTCTTAAAAATTCTTATTATTCCTTCCATTTTGGAAATATCCAGCCATTCTAAATTTACTAACTTTAACATTACAACCATTTATTTTTTCTTAGACCTTTCTATTATTTCTTTCATTATATTTATAAACAAACCCATTCTTTATTGTGGGAGTTCATCAAATAACCATCATTTAGTCCCTTATACCTACAGATAGACGAACAACCATTTTAAACATATTAGTACAATATAAGCTTGGTAAACTCATGGACTGGACCTTGATGTATCTGTTTATTGGCTATAAAGAGACAGCACTGGTAAAATGGTTAACATTTTTTTCTGGAGTAGAAACAATTATTACTTAAAATTAGTATACTTTTAAGCAATAATACCCATAATATAGAACAATAATTAAGATAAGGATTACAGAGAAATTATTTTTGCTGGGGGTTCGTACCAGCAACCCCCACGCAGTGATGATTGGGGATAAGTAAGCATGCTATTCGCCAACCCACACTGCTCCCAGTAGTAATATAGGTTTATATAGACTGTGTGCAGACAAAATGGACACTTCAAAACCTTTTGAGAATAAATCAGAACCAAAAGGATACTTAGCAAATAGGATTTTGACATAACTAGACACCTAGAGACACTGTTTAATAGATTTCAAAATTGATTAGGGTACCCAAGTTTAAAGGCCTTTGAATGTAAGTTTGTACCTGTGTATTTTAATTAGGTATGCCAAGAATGAAACCAATGAATTTGTGCACAACAAAAAGAATGAAAAAGGAAAGGTTTGAAGTGGCCACATTTTAAAATTGTCTTGACATAAATGATATATGAGGACAATTATCATAGACACATATGACATAATTATGTGAGATCTCAACACAGAAACATAGAAACGTGACATAATTTTAAACAATATAAAAATGATTTTAAGACATATATGACACAATTACATGAAACTAGGTGCACCTAAAACACGTTACTTAATAAGTTTGGTTATGATGAATTTTGTAAGATCTTCTGAAAGCAGGCATAGCTGGAGTCATGAGGAAAGTAGCAGTTTAGCTTTAGAAGAGAGTGTCATGTAGCATTAATTTACTAAAAGAACATGGAATCTGAGTTAAACATAAAGGATAAGGCAATTAATTAACATAACATGTGTTTACATCAAATTGTAGGGTCTTAGGTGAACTTAATAAGCTAAAACTTGAAGGTCAGTGGTTTCTCAGAAAACTGAAAACCTGGAGATGAATATGTAGTGAGTGGAAAAACTTAAAATATTTTTTTATAAAGGTAACAAACAGCTGAATGGAATAAAACTAACAGAGAGGAATAAAATTGGAAGGGACAGGAAAAACTAGTGAAGCTCAGGTGTTAGGAATCAAACCTAGGTCCTAGACTATGCTTTTAACAATTAAGCCATTTCTCCAGTTGAAATTAGGGAGGAAAAAAATCTCCAGATGACCATAGAGCTCATAAAAAGAGTCACAGTAGGGAAGAGATAGGTAAACAGAGCCTTTTTTTGGCAAAACCTGTTGTTTGGCTTTTTGAAGGAGGGTTAGACTGGCTTCCTTGTGCTTTTACAGTTTGTAACTGTGTGTTAGTTAGCAAAGGCAGAGGATTTTTCTAAAAGAACAAAAGCTGTAGGGGATGCAGGCAGCTGTGAGGCTGTGGCCCCAGTGGCAGCTCTACTTTTGGGGTGGTAGGGTACAATTGATTATCTAAGATAACATATCCCAAATAAGTATAAGGCACATGTTTTTGAATCTTTTCTGAGGAAATATAAAGTCCATATTTTGTTAAAACAGTCATTAATTTAGTAAGCATAACTTCTAAAAGTTGAATAGGAGGGTGACTAAGGAGAATATCATCCATACAATGAACAACAAGAACAACAAGGAATTCCTTAAGTACTGCACTAATCACTTTATGCAGATAAAATTGGCATATAGTAGGACTATTTTTCATTCCCTGTGGTAGGACTTTCCATTGATACCTCTGCATGGGAACAGAGTGATTTTTGACAGGGATAGTAAAAGCAAAATGCTTTCTATCCTCAGGATGTAAAGGAATAGAAAAGAAATAATCTTTTATATCCATTATTATAATAGCATATTCTGCAAGCATATTCTGCAAAAGAGGGAAGGCCAGGCTGCAGCAATCCCATCTTTTTCATAGTGGCATCAACTTTTCTTAAGTCTTGTAAGAATCTCCACTTTTCATGAGTTCGTTTTTGTATCATAAATATAGGAGTGCTCCTTTATCAAATTGTTCTTGTATGAGACCCTGTAAATGAGGCAATTTATTACTAGAAATAGGCCACAGTAGGGCATGGAAAGATTGGAGTGAGGAAATAGTTCCCCTTACCCCCAAGAAGGGGGGACCTTTTGTGGGCCAGTGTGATGGTCAGTCCTCAAGTCTAATAATTGATTGATCAACCCTTCTATCTAACAGACCCTTTATAGGAATTCTCTGTACTATTAGGGTCATTGTAGGCTTAAGGTCAGATGTTATAGGGTGAGTCCACAATGCACAGGAGGAGTTTACTCCCACTGAGGCTGCTGACCCTCTTGGTTTTGGGGTGAGGGTTGCCCCATCTCTCATTTAAAGTTTTGCTATTTTTGTTGAAGTTATAATGGCAATCTGTAGCCCAATGGAAATGTTTTCGACATTTAGGGTATTTTTTTTTTATTTGGTTTGGGTCTCAAGCCTGACGATGGGGGATCAGGTATAGGCTTGTGATGTATGAAAGGGCATTGTCTCACAAAGTGATCCATTTTTCCACATTTAAAACATGGATCTTTCATTTGGACAGTGAAAGCTTCTGCTAATGCTGTTGCTATCATGCTATCATGCTGAAACCGTGCCTATATCCTGAGTAGCCGTTACCTGGGAAGACAAATCTTGACTTTTTACTGGAGCAATTATTGATTTACATTTTTGATTTGAGCCATCATGAGCAAGTTGTTTTATTAGAATCTGGGACACTTATACATGAGGGACCTTAGCCTCTACCATTCACCAAACCCTAGCTAAGAAATCAGTCCATTGCTCCTGTGGCTTTTGTCTGAGATCAGTTAAGCTAGCTTGGGCCATTTCACCACTGGTTGTAGATCTGGCAGGCTCTTAAGGCACAGAGGGGCACCTGATCAAAATTTTGGGCTTGTAAAACCTTTTGTGCCTCAGCATCAGCATATTGACCTTCATCCTTAAGCATGTCAGCTGTCACATAAATGTTAGCTTGAGCATTTTTTGCTGCCAATTCAGTAAATTTATCATAGTATTTAGACTTAAAATGAAATCACCTTCCCAGGGACAGAACAGCCTGGGCAAGGTGTTTAAAGTCTCAAGCAGTGACTAATTTATGGCTAAGCTGATCAAAGATGGCCATGGTAAAAGCACCATGCATACCATTTTCCATCGCCACCTTCAGCATTTCAAAGCCAGAAGGACTATGCATTCTGAGTTCAGGGTTGTCAGCTGCTGCAGGGCCAGCCTGAATGTGAACTGGAAAGAGCTGAGGGGAAGGATGTGGCAAGAGAGCTGAAGGTTCTCTAGAGGAAGTGTCTCCTGCGAGCAGATTTTGAAACATGGGAAGGAGAGATTCAGGGTCAGAAGCAGAGGGAAAAGTATAAGAAGCACATGCCATGGGAAGTGCCAAGGAAGGACAAGGAGAGTTGGGGAGAGATCTCAAAGTGGGGGGTGACTCCCCCTTTCTAATAGAATTAAAGGCAGGTGGTTGCGTGGCAGGAGAGAGCACAGAAGCAGAACGGAACACAGGTGGCTGGGCAGCAGAAGGATAGGGGAATGTGAGAGAGGAGGTACCCCTTCTTTAGTATGATCGGAGGAAGGCAGCCAACCAGCAGGCTCTCCTCCTTTGTGACAGTAGCATTGTCCATTTTTTCTTACTTTATTTCCATGTTTCTAAACTACTGGTTCCTTCTTTCAGGAACAGGGGATTGCAATCCATTACACTACCTAAAAGGGCCTTAATCTGAGCTTCCATACATTTAATAGCTCTTGGTTTCTGCATGCATTTAGAATCCATGATTATTCCTTACCTATAAACTGTGATAAGGAGATCTGATTGGTGGAAGCGGGGGATTGCACTGTCCTTGAAGAAGGATGTCTGAGAGAGTCCCTGCTCAGGTGCCAGGTATCAGGTGACCTAAGTGTGCCTTGCTCAGCGGGGAACCTCGCTCTCATGAAGGATGGCGATACTGACCAGCAACAGAGTCTTGGACACTGGGACTTGTGTCTTTTCAACAAGCAATTTATTTCAAAATTCAGATGGTTTTTATACATCCCGAGGAACTGGCAGTCACGTGGGATATGGCAATCACATACAAAGATTTAGGGTACAAAGAAGCAGGGCATATAGTTTGTTAGATGGTGCCAGAAGGATGCTTAAACTTTTACTCAAGGTTATCAGTGCCCATCCGGTAATTTATTGGTCACAATGTTTTCTTTCTTAGAATTAAAAGCATGGTAAACTTTTAGCTTTTAGCTCTGGAGTAAACCTTTAACCTGGCCTAATTTTTTAGCCAAGGATAGCTGAGTTATTGTTCAGGACAAGGAGATGAGCTAAGGGTTGTTGACTAAGACACTTTCCTGCAGAGCAAGGAGCCTGCACTTATGACCAGGCCACATTCTCCTGCCAGTCTCGCAGTATTCTGCAAGACAGGGATTATCAGAGCTACTGTTTTCAGCACCCCTCCCTTTAGCAGAGAATGCAGCCTGGACTTAAAAGTTTTAGGCTCATCTCACCATAGGGCCTGGCATGCTGGTTTCCTACAAGTATGTATCCAGACATAACTACAGGAACCAGGATAATGAAAAGGAACCAGGGAGGTAAAGGAAAAGAAAGAATCTGACAGAGAAGAACAGTAGGAAACAGGTGTTAATAAGGGAGATATAGATAAAAATGGGGTTATTTTAAGGGGAGGCAGGAGGGAAGGTTATAAAAGGAACCTATGGGATAAAGGGAAAGAAGGAGCTGAAGAAAAGTGGGACCATAGGAGAGGGTAATAGTAAGGGAGAAATGGGAAAAATGGGGGCACCTTAAATGGGGAAACCATAGTGGAGGTGTTAGACAATGCAAGAGATAAATAATGCCTAGGTAGTTTAAAAAAAAACAATGAGAAAACCATATTAGTCCAACAACCTACTGACAAATTATACATACAACTAGCTCAAGGAATATAATATATGTCTAGGCAAGGTTTATCTGAGAACGTTTGGTCTTTGCTCAAGCTTTACCTACATTGCACATGGTAATTAAAAGTACAAGACTCATTGAACTAACTTTCTTGGATGTTTAACAGCCATACTTTGAGGCCTGTATTAATTTGGTCAGAGAGACATAAAGGACAGTTTTTGCTCCTTGCCCTCCTAGGTCGACTAAATTTCAGGGGACTGTGAGCGTCTCTCAAAATGTCCTGTAACTGTGGCGAGTCACCTGTCCTCTTGATCAAGGAGGCCATGAAGACCTCATCAAATGGACCTGAACCAGTGTCCAGTCTACAAAGAGGAGGGTCAACACAGAGGAAACATTTCCTCCATGCTTCCAAGTAAAGCCAACCAAGGTCTAGCAGGACCTTTGACTTGTCTTCACATAGATGGAACTGGTAAAAGAAAGGGGCCAGGGGCTTCTCCCAAGCCTGTGTGACCCCTGAGGAACAGATCCTCAAATGGCCTTAAGAGTAAAAATAAATTGGTTTATCTGGGCCAACTGTATGGCCTTTAAACACCCCAAAGGAAAGTATAACCAAAGATTAAAGGGGTCAATATAATTTTTTAAGATTCCGTGTGTATAGCTAAAGGCTACATAAAAAGAAACAATGCCAGACAGATCCCTTCCTTTGAGTTGTTGGCCAGTGTGGCCCAAGAGACTCCCAGACAGTAACCCAGCATAGAACTGGGAAAATGAACAGCAGACCCCAATGTTATCTAAAGGAATATTGAGAACTGATTGATGCTAGATGAGGAACCACTGATCTTCCTAAAACAAGGAACTCTAGATAGGCTGACCGGATTCAGTGGACAGACAAGCACTGGGGAATGGCTGAGGGCACTGACAACACAGTGGACAGTAACAGGGATGACAGAGTATATGGGTTCCCGTGGGGAGGGTGGCAGGCTATGTGAGGGTGGCATTTGGGCACTGGGTAAATAGATGAATAAGATTGTTTGGGATGTTCTTTATAATATACACACATAAAAATCAACAAATAAAAAAATGACTTATATTTGAGGAAGAAGCATAAAAATTTACTTCATATGAATTAGTAGAGGTGATAAACATTACTACTGAAATCTACCTGATGACTTTATATCCATACTCAGGTGCCAAGGATCTGAGTGTAACCAACTGTGACTATTAATAATCAGATTCATAGATATTAGAGACGCATGTGCAATGATCTAAGGGTTAGTAACATTAAAAATGAGTCTTCTGCCAGGCATGGTGGCATCCACCTTTAATCCCAGCACTTGGGAGGCAGAGACAGGCAGATCTCTGTGAGTTCAAGGACAGCCTGGTCTACATAGTGAGTTCCAGGACAGCTGGTGCTACAGGTAGACCCTGTATCAAAAAGATCACATAAAAAAAGTCTTCCTGTAAAACATGGTGTATTTTAAAGGGAAATGGAGATCTTTTTTGAAGGTTAAAACCTCATTTAATTTTATGTCTTATAGGGTTTATACTGAGTTCAATATTGTATAACTGTATTAATCCAACTGTGAACCTAAAAATTTACAGCCACTTTTGAAAGACATGTATCTTTACTCTGGAAATTTTTATTGAATATGTTAAAGCTGTAATAAAATGCTTCTTCTAATCATGTGGTTATTAAATAATTTAAAAAATAAAAATTTAAATAAAAAAGAAATTGGTTTGAATAAACAAAATATCTGATGAGTATAAATTTGACAAAGAAATTTGATTTTTCTTTTTGTTCCATGCAATGATTAAAGTAGTAACTGAAATTTTGACTGATGATATTATACTAGACCTATGTACAAGACTGGGCAAATTTCTATGAACATTTTACTTGTAAAAATATAAGGCTATTTATTCTTTTTAAAATTTTTCTAAATCTTGCTGGGTGTGGTGATGCACACCTTTGATCCCAGTACTTGGGAGGCAGAGGCAGGTGAATCTCTGTGAGTTCTAGGAGAGCTGGGGCAACAGGGAGACCCTGTCTCAAGAAGACCAAAAAAATTCTAAATCTCGAGCAACTATTTTGTTATTATTATTTTACAGTTTCTAAATACAGTTGCTGTCCAAAGCTGGAAGAACATAAGTTTTTTTTGGGTTTTTTTTTTTGGCCAAGTACTTGGGAGGCAGAGGCAGGTGAATCTCTGTGAGTTCTAGGAGAGCTGGGGCAACAGGGAGACCCTGTCTCAAGAAGACCAAAAAAATTCTAAATCTCGAGCAACTATTTTGTTATTATTATTTTACAGTTTCTAAATACAGTTGCTGTCCAAAGCTGGAAGAACATAAGTTTTTTTTGGGTTTTTTTTTTTGGCCAAGCATGTGAATCAACAAATAAAATTAAAAATAAAAAAAAATAAAAATAAAAAAGATCAGGACTGATAGCAGAGCAGCCAGATAAGAAAATCCTTTTTAAAAGGAGCAGTAATATAGTTTATTCCAACTATAATGCAGGTTATTCAGACTTTAAGGTCTCATCATGAGACATGCTTCTGAGTCCATTCCCGAGATATTCTGCTGCACTTATCTCTGTTTTATAAATCTGTGCAGTCTCTATCCCTAGGGGGTCACCCGGGTTTGGATCACATAGTAGTAAACAAATAGAAAAAATAACTTTAGGAATAACTAAAGCAGGATATCACTATGATCTTAGAATACCAAGAAAAATGCTGCCATTACTATCAATATTTATATGAAAATTTCTTGTTGTAAATGCAGACTTCAGTGTTTTAAAGGGGAGTCTTCAGGAAAATTAATTGTAAAAAGACTACATCATTCCTCAGTTGATGAGAATCTAGATTGTTTCCATTTCTTGGCTGTTGTGGACAGAGTGGCAATGAATGCTGATGAACAGGTATCTCTGTAGTAGGATATAGAATCCTTTGGGCATATGCCTAAGAGCAGTATGATTGGATCATATGGTAGACCTATTTATAGCTTTTTGAGGAAACTCCACACTGATTTTCATAGTGACTCTGCCAGCTTGGATGATGAAAGTATGGTACATTTACACAATGGAATATTATTCAACAGTCAAGAAAACCAGAATTCACATGTAAATGGATGGAAATGGAAACAGTCATCCTGAATGAGGTAACCCAGACTTAGAAAGACAAATGTTGCATGTTCTCTTTATAAATAGATGCAAGCTTTGAATTCTTAGATATTTGGGTTTGAATTAGAAAATCCAGAGATGTAAACAAACTGATAAACAGCAATAATGGATACTCCCAGGGAGGGGTGGGTAGAATTCAGTGATTTAAAGCAGAGAAGAGGAATAATGGGGTAGGAAGGGTTAAATGGGATGAGGAATGGAAGGGCAGGACAGAGGAGGGGTATTTGGAGGGATAACTAGCACTAAAGGTCCTTAGAAAAAATTTAAAAGCTTCTTAAATATATACATATTTAATATAAAAAGAGAGTAAAGGAGTTACCCTATAACAAGGGGACTTTCTACTTTCAGACACCATAGAATGAACTCCCCCTTTAAATCTGCTGTTCAAGGGATCCCGTGTACCCTCAAATACTACTGGCCATTATGCCTGCTCTTAGTTACCAACCAGAACTTACCCATTTGCTGAAGACACTACGCACATGAGTTGTAGAACAAATGCAGAGAAATGAAGCTGGTATTGAGTTCAAAGCTTAATCTCTACTGACTAGATTTCATAGTTCTGGGATGTGCTATGCATGCTACCAGAAGAGAGGGGTGATCATTGACCTTATCCAGCTGTAAACATGTGAACTATAACAACTGGCCTCACAAGATATGCCCACTGGTGCAATGATGACATGAATGTTACGGGAGTAGCCAACTACATTCTGATTGTACTTTTAGGTCCACTTCACAATATGGAGCCCATACTTGACACTAATATCGGGCCTTGGAACCTGTGGCTAGACAGGTCATATGCCATAGGGGAGAGCCTACTAAGATTATACTGCTAAACTAAATACAGTATTAAATCAACTTGTAATGACTTAATGTTATAGATTAATGCATCTCTAAACTCTTACCAAAGAAGCTTCCTCATGCAGCAGATGGTGAGTAACACAGAGATGCACAACTGACCAATGTGCGGAGAAGAGACTACAGAGTACGTATTCTTAAATAGAACAGTGATATCATACTTCTGCTTTCCAAAGTTCAGGGATCATTGCGGAAGAGGGGGTGGAAGAATTTTAAGTGCCAGAGATGGTGGATGCTTACAAGGAAACAGAATTTTCGAGACAGCTGGTCAGTTACTCATATGAACTCCCAGCAGTGGTGACAGCATGCACATGTCCCACATAAACTCAAGCCCAACATAATCTCAGCATAGAAATGGATAAGTAGGTAGGAAACCCCAACCCTAGCTCAAGAACAATTGCCAACAGACAGCTGCTAGGAGGAGGTGAATCAGTCTTCTTATAGGGTGTGACTCAGTAGATTGACCAGACTTCAGTGGATGGCCCCACACTGAAGGACACTTAGAGACCCAAATTTGACTCAATAGGTCTTAACACACACACACACACACACACACACACACATACACACACACACACGTATAATAGAGTGCATGAAATTGGGATGATGGATGGTAATGGTATATGGCTATGGGAAGAGGTCTAAATATAATCAAAATATTGAAATTCACAAAATTCAATAAAAAAGAATACACCACCATGATATGGGCTGCCAGTAAGTCCCACAATTGTTGCTTGCCAATAAAACATAGCATCACCAAATGGACCTTCAGAACATTGTGCTAGGCAATCACAGGCCAGATCACTAACTTTTTAAATAATCAGTTCAGCATCTGATGTCTGATGTTGTCACTGCCTTGATGTGTGCTCAAAGGTCTGGCCAAAACACTTGACTATCTGTGCAGTGGGGGAAAGATTGTCTCATATCATACTGGCTCTTTCAAACATAGGCACCTTTTTACTTAACTCATCAGAAGTTGGACCTGGAGGGTAGGGGACTGAGGCATATCGTGGACTGAGGGGAGAGTAAGCTAATTCTATTGATTTGAAAACATTTTCCATGTGATTGAGAATATCAAATAGGCTTATTTTAGTACCTTCCACATGGTGAAAGCAGCAATCCTTTGAGATTTTTCATGGGTCCACTGAGAAATCTCATGTCTGTTCCAGATGAAAAAGACTCCTCTAACATTTTATTTTGGAGAAACAAAATTGTCAAAATGGAAAAAAAAAACTTAGTCCATTTAAAAGCAAGAAATTTGAGGGTTTTTTTTAAAATAATAAAGATTAACATAAAGCATGGCAGACTAGTCTGATAAAACACAAAATTATTTTTCTTAAGAAGATATTTTAAAAGCAAAGATAACTTTTACAATTACTTATAGAAAGCAGACAGATAAACCATGAAAATTAAAATAAATTCTACTTCTGCATCAGCACATTATTGGGTTCATTTACAAACAAGCAAAAATCCTTTCTAAATAAACCCATTCAATATAGAGAGATTCACAACACACAGAATTCCTTTTCTACAAGTTTTTGTAACTTTCTATATCCATTTAATTTCCCTTAACTTTCCTCCTACTTACTGTACAAAATTATAACTTTTCCTTAACAAAAACACATTTCCATTCCTTGTGTACATTTTCTTACCAAAATATATCTTATTTTCCTTAAAACTTTATACATAGATGTTTTTCCTTTACCTTTCCTATTCCCAGTAGTTGGTTTGCATATATGATTAAAATTCTTAACTCCTAATGGCCTTAATTTATAGGGAAAATGAGAATGTAAGTAATTGTACACTGTTATTAGTCATCATTATATGAGATTAGCAAATTTATTAAAACACCATCTCACAATTCCTAGAGATACATGTTTCTTTATGATACAATTTTTCAGTGTGGAAAAGGAACATGTAATTAATATACCCAGATATATTTAGCATCTTTATGCTATATTAAAAATGAGAAGCCCAAAGTACATAAGCACAAATTTATACTCAGCAATGAATGCTTCAACAATTTATATTCCTTTGAAGTGATCAATGATTATACATTACTTAATATAGCTATTGGACTATACATTTCTAATATTTTTAAAAATACGGGCTTCAGTGATGGCTCTGTGGTTAAGAGCACTGGATGCTTTTACAGAGGACCGAGGTTCGATTCCCAGCACCTACACAGTGGCTAATAACCGTCTGTAAATCCATTTCCAGGGGATCCAACACCCTCTTCTGACCTCTGTGGGTATTGCACAGCATGGATGCATTTACATGCATGCAAGCAATACACTCATACACATAAAATAAAAATAATGAAATATTTTTGAAGATTTTCAAAAATAAAATAGAGATTACACATGTAGAATAAATCAATGAAATGAAATGTTTTTGAGAAAAGAGGAAATTGATTAACCTTTAGTCTAAGAAAAAATAGGACCACTATGAAAAAAACTAATGATGAAAAAGGAAATATTTACATAAATATGCACAGATCATTGGAGATTATTACAACTATATGCTCAAAAGTTACAAAACTTAGAAGAAATGGATAAATTTCTTGGTAAAAAACTGAGCAATGAAGTCATAAAAACTAATAAGTAGTATTGTTGATTTAAGATCAGAAATTCTCTTAACAAAAAAAGTCCAGAACTGAATATATTCTCTATAGAATTCTGTCAAAATTTTAAGGACGAGCTTTTCAAACTATTTAAAAAGTTGAAGGGGTGGGAATTCTTTAAAGCTCATTCTATGAGGCCAGAATTACCTTGATACAGAAGACAGAAAAGTACACAATGAGAAAGTAAACTATAGGGAACGTAGAAGCAAAAAAAAAAAAAATCTCAATAAAATACTAGCAAAATGAACTCAACAGCAGGTTAAAAAATTGTGTCATGAATAAATGGGATTTATTCTAAGGATGCAAGTATGGTTCAATATAGGCAAATCAATAAATGTATTCAATCGCATCAACAACACAAAGGACAAACCTCAAATGAAAATTTCAAAAGACACGGAAAAAATTCAATACAATTCAATCTTCTTTCATGACAGAATTCTGAACGAATTAAATGTAGGAGGGATATAGTGAAGGTTTTGTAAACAAACCTTTGGCCAACATATTGAGTGATCATGAACAATAGAAAGATTTCTGCTTCTCATTCAACATAGAATCGAAAGTCTTAACCAGAAGAATTAGACAAAAGAAAGAAATAAAAACTATTTGAGGGATTAGAGAGATGGTTTAGCGGTTGAGTAGTGGCTGCTCTTTCAGAGGACCTGGGTTTGATTTCCAGCACCCACACAGCAGCTAACAACTGTCTGTAACTCCAGTTCCAATGGATCCAACTCCCTCTTCTGACTGCTGTGGGAATTGCATGACATGGGTGCATTTAGACACATACAGGCAATATACTCGTACACATAAAATAAAATTAATAAGTAAAAAAGATTTTAAAAACCATTTGAATAGGAAGTGAAGATGTCAAATTATCCTTGTTTGCAGATGGCATAACTCTACATATAGAAAAACTCAAAGTCTTCATTAAAAGACTAGTAAATGATTTAGTAAAATTTCAGAATACAAGAACAACATGCAAAATTCAGTGGCATTTTCATATCCATTGGCGAGATTGCTGAGAAAGGGAGCATAAAAGGAATCCTATTCAGAGCAATACAAAAAATTACCCAGGGATAAATTTAAGCAAAGAACTGAGATATCTCTACCATGAAAATCACACAACTCCAATGAAAGAAATTGAAGAGGAAACAAGAAAATGGACAGAACTCCTAGGCTCTTTGACAGAACCAGTACTGTTAAAATTTTCATACTGTGCAGAGTGACTTAAATATTCGGTACAATACCCTTCAGAGTACCAATGATATATTTATCCTACCCCATCCTTCAACCCTGTGCCTCAAGGTAAGAGAAGCAGTAAGAGTACACTTTATTCCTTGTAGACTCAATGCCTGTGCTTGCAAAAGAACTTGTTTCTATCCCCACAGATGAGCAAGGCACTAGTTACCCCCCTCATTACACCTTGTTACCGAACAAACACATGAGTGAACATATACTCCCATAGATGCATTTCCATGGCTGTATCTACTACACCTGTGTCAGAAATGGGGTAGATGTCCTCAACTGCAACCTAGTGCAGTTCCCCAGTTCACTCCACCATGTCAACTGTAGTTTGCTTTTCATCCTGTCTCCAAAAAACTCTACCTACTACTCAAGTACTCATGGTCTTAGTTAATGACACCTAGAACATTGAAGCAAAGAAAGCTTACTGAAATACTTACAAAACTTCCCACCCACCTCTATCTGTGAGTATGTACTTTGTGTGCCTTCTCATAGCTCTGTATGGACTGTTCCCATGGTTGTCAAACCCAGGTCTTGGGTTTAGATACTCACAGTGGCTTCTCCCTCATCACTTTTTTACCTTTCTCTGTTGTTTTCTCAACAATACAAAAACATTCTGCAAGATGTCTCAGCTAAAAAAAGAGCAAGAAACAAAAATTACTGCTTTAACTGTATATAACCTTCCATCAATTGCATCACCATTTCTTTGCCCTTAGTTCAAAGTTCCTTTGAAAAAATTACTGCTTGCTCTTGATTTCTCTGGATTGTTTATTCCAATTTCACTTGAACCCCTCCTAAGTCAGGCTTTTGTCAACACTTTCACTGAACTAGCTCTTATTGAGGTCCCTCAAATAATCTGCACGTTTGTAAACTCTATAGTTTTTTTTTAATACTGGTCTTTTTTGGTTGATAAGTTGAGCTTGACACTGTTGATCACTGTCTCCCCCTTCAAATGCTTTTTTCATGTGGTTTATAGGATACAACCACATGTCCCTTGATTTTTCTTCTGCCTCAGTTTCTTCTACTTTTAGCCATGGCTCCTCACCTCATGGTCCTCCCTGCATTGGAGTACTCCACGGTTTGGCTCTAAGACATTTTACCTCAATGTATGCTCACTTCCTAATAACCATACAGTTTCATATCTTTGGTCTGTCCTACACACAAAGTAATCACACATTAATATTTCAAACATAGTTTTCTTCCAGGATTCAAGGTTCATATGCACAATTGTCTGCTTATAATGGAGCCCATGATTCACTTTCCATCAAGTCAATTCCTCCAATCATTTTCCTTATTCTTCCCCTATCTCAGGCCAGAACCTTGATGACATCCTTGTCTTTTGTTTGTTTGGGGGGTGGTTGAGGCAGAGTCCTATGTTTCCAAGGCTGACCTCAAACTTTCTATGTAGCCAAAGCTATCCTTGAACTTCTGGTCCTCCTGTGTCTACCTCCTGAGTGCTGGGATTATAGGTGTGCACCACACTGCCCAATTTGATGACATCATTGGATTCCTCTCACGTTCATCTTACGTTCATTGATATTGGAACTTATTCCTTCCAAAGAGTCTCCAAATCCAATATATGACATGAAAGTAGAAGAGGAAATATGTGGGAGGGAAAGGAAGGGGGGTCTAAAGAGGTGGGGGTAAGGGATATAAGAAAGGGAAACAGACAAAAGACAAAATATATTTTTACTAATATGTAATATAAAAATATCTATAAATAGATATACATATATGTGGCATGAAAGCAGAAAGGGGACTATTTATAGGGGAGATGGAGACCAGTGGGAGGGAGGCAGAAGGGACAAAGGAGAGTAATTGGGAGTACATATGAATAATGTAAATAAAGTAAATAAGTACAATGATACATATACACGAATATGTCACAATAAAACCCATTGTTTTGTATAACTAAATAAAAATAATTTGCCAAGTAAAAATAATTTTAAGAAGGGGGAAAGAATTGGAAGCATTGTGGGTCTATTCTTGATTAACACAGTACTCCAAAGATTCCACAAGCCAGAGACAACACAGATCATGAGCTCTTGTTTATGAACTGTACTGTTTCTACTTTGGTCTTACCTATCCTGCACACATTCTGCCTCCGCCTTTCCTTGGACAAGTGTCATGAAGCCCTTACCTCAGAGCCCACCAGTCCACTTTTGGAACAAGGACAATATTTCTTTGGTATATTTTCCTTGTGTCCTGAAATAGATCTCCTTTTGACCATTATTTGTTTCCTAGATATATCCATTCTACTTTTCCTTCATTATTATGCCTGTGTGTGTGTGTGTGTGTGTGTGTGTGTGTGATTATGTTTTGCTTCTGAGTATGGTCATAGCTGTGTGTCTGTGAAAGATAGTTGAGGACAGCCTTGGGGTGTTATGGTCACCTTATGCCTTAAGCCAGGGTTTCTTTTTGGCTGCTACATATGCTAGGCTATTTCAGGAGTGTCTGGGGATTCACCTGTGTCTGCCTCCCATCTCACCTTAGGTGTGCTAGGATTACAGACACAGATTAGTACGTCTAGCTTTATGTGGGTTCTGGGGATCTGAAAACAAGTCCTCATGTTTGTGCAACAAGTCCTTTACCCACTGAGTCATCTCCCCAGTCCTTCTTTATTAAGAAGCTAAATTATCACTTAAAGTTCTGTGTTCTCAGATGCCCATCTTTTAGTGTTTTCTCACATAGTCTTTGTAGTATCATCTGCATCATTATCTTATTGTATTACAGATTGTAGTATGAGTGTTTTGAATGTAGCCTTCCAGCTTCTGCTATTATATCATTCTCAACAGAAACCATGTGTTGTGTTTCTTCTATTTGTTGTCTAATACAGATTTTGTGTAGTGTTCCTTCAATATTTATTCTTTTAAAAAAACTGAGACAAGGGTTCACTATGTGTCTTCCTACTTGCTATATAGTCCAGCTGGCCTCAAACTTATGATCCTCCTGCATCAGACTTCCCAATGCTGGGATTACAGGTGTGTGCCACCATACCCATCAACATTTATTCTTTAGTTCATCCCAAGCACAGAGAAAAGAGGGGAATTATATCTTTTAAAAATTGTTAGTAGTGATGGGAGATACCGTAACTATCATCTCCTCATATGGACTTGTATTCTCTTATATTTCTTAAACTAATATTTATAACAAGGTATTTTTTTAATTTAAAGGAAACAATTTCAACAAAACATATTCAGACAAGTGAATAATGCATTATTATATTCTTTTGCATTGCAAATCCATGGTAAAACTGATGGGCACCACTCTTGAGTTACTCTAGAATATACATTCCATCACCTGAAACTTATGCAGTTTCTGATCCTGACCAAATGAAAATGCATTCGAGGCTACAGTTCTTCATAAATTAAGATTTTTATTTTCATAAGGTTTGTCATAGTGTTGACTCACAAAAACTAAAACACGCTTAAAGACCAATGACAATATACTTCAAATATATATACATATTTCCATTGAGGAGACATGATATAAAATGATGTGGGGAGTTGTACAAGTTACACTGAGCATGAATAAAATAGAGATCAAATTTATGCTCAATATTATTCATGTTTTCCTAACATCTTATTATAAAACATGCCAAGAAACACCTAGAAAACTTGACTGAGTTCTGTGGTGAATTGCTATATTGCTATCACCTAGAGATTACATCATTAGCAGCTTTTCACTTGTGCTTTATCATAAATACATTTACATACATTCAATACAGTGAGCTAATTCTTTTGAAAACTGCATTTTCTTTACATAAATTGTGGGTATTTTAGATTAAATCAGTTAGTAAAAATAATGAAGAAGAGGAGGAGGAGGAAGAGGAGGAGAAGGAGGAACAGGAAGAAGAAATTGAATTAAATTGAAGTAAAAAGAAAAGCATCAATCTTACAAAAAATTTGTTGGATCAAACTCCTGTGTATGTTTGTGAGTGTGTGTTTTCCAGGCTCCAACACCCACTCAAACATGGTAAAACAAACTTTTACATTTTTCTAATCTTCCTAAAAGAAGTATGGTATTTTGGCTGACATATTGATTAATCAATGTTATAGATCAAATCTGTAGCTAAAGAATATACTTTTTGGTCTAGTTGTCTAGTTGTTACATAACACATAGCCAAGATCTAAAATAGAATTAATGCCTTTTTGTATTCTGTTCATTTGTAATTTAAAGAAATACTACAAAAGGGGCTTCTAGCTCTGTAGAGGCATTTATCAAAGCTTGGTTAAAAAATAGACTGCTTTACAGATATTGGGTAATGTTCTTTAATAAATTCAACAGGCCAAAATTTTGAGATTTCACTGACAAGGTTCTCACCATTCACAGGTTTTGTTTCCGTTTTCAGTAACCTCTTCTGCCAGCTTCAGAGTCTAAAAAAGGCTCATCTTGCATCTGGCCACAGATTGTCCATGTCCATATTCCCTTCCTTACTTAAGTCTTCATCTCAGTCTATGCAAATGATATAGTCACCCAGATAAGATCAGCTTGTATACTGCATGTCATTTTCTGCAGGTGCTGCACAAAATGGAATCTACCTACTATTGTTTTTAAATCCAGACATATAATGATTTTCTTTGTGTTATGACTTTGAAGTGTTCATAAATTTGGTCAGTAATTTTTTTGCACTTGATTGTCACCCCAGGGGTGCTGGTACTAGTACTAGCTCAACTCAACATAGGAATTTATACAGTACCATCAGGACGTCACATGTTATAATGCAGAGAAGCAGATCAGGACTTCTTTAATTTGTAAGGCTGCATAAGATTGCCTTGCAATGTTTTGCCTGTCCATTCATTTTTCTGTAGACATTTAGGTTGTACACATATCTTGCATATTATTAATAATGCTTCAGTGAGCATGGAAGTTCAAAACTCTATTCAGAATTTTGGATATATAGCCATAAGCAGGATTAACAGATTATATAGTAGTTCTTTATAGACATATGAGATAACTCCATGCTATTTTCTATAGGACTGGCACCACACAAATCCCATGAAAAGTGTGCAGGGGTTCCAACTCTTCCACATCCCTGTCAATAC
>NW_008341888.1:3139793-3172135 GCF_000622305.1 Nannospalax galili | reverse complement strand
ACCCAACACACTAGAAAGAATGTGTGGGGTCCATCTCTCCCTCATCCCTGTCTCTCCATGTTTGTCTCTCTCTCTCTCTCTCTCTCTCTCTCTCTCTCTCTCTCTCTCTCTCTCGGGTGTGTGTGTGTGTGTGTGTGTGTGTGTGTGTGTTTGGACAATAGTTATTCTAATAAACATAAAGTGATAGATATATCATTGTGATTTGATTTACATTTCTTTTATATTTACTGAACTTCACCACCTTTTCATAGACCTATAGGCAATTTGTATTTCTTCTTTGGAAAAACACCTGGTGAAATTTTTTGACTTTTTTTTTAAGACAGGGTTCCCCTGTATCCCCAGCTGAACTGGAACTTACTACGTAGACCAGGCTGGCCTCGATATCAAATGTCAGTTTGAGATGGAGGAAACTGGATGTCAGTTTCCTGCCTCAGTTTTAGGAAGTTTTCAGGCAGTATTTCCTTTAAATAGGCTTTCAGTTCCTTGTTACCTATGATCTCCTTGGACTACCATAATGCATGTTCTAGTTTGCTTGATAAATTTTCATAAGTCCTTTAAGTAAACTTTACCCCTTTTATTCTTTTATCTTTTTGTTATTTTGACTTGATAATTTCAACTGAATTGACTTTGAGTCTCTTCATTCTTTTTCTGCTATATCAAGTCTAGGACTGTATACCCCTTTAATGAATTTTTCATTTTAGCTATTTTATATTTTGTCTTCATAATGTTAGTTTATTTCTTTGTATCAATTCTATATATTGATATTCTCATTTTGGTTGTGTATTATTTTAAAGATTTCTTTTAATAGTCCATCTGTTCTCTTATGTCACTGAACTTTCAGAAAAATATTTTGAATTCTTTGTCAGGCAATCATTAGTAGATCTATATTTTTATATGGCCAGTTAATGAATATTTATTTTTGTCCTTTGCTTGCCCCTTCTTTAGTGATTCTATTTCTTATAGCTTTATATTGGTGTCTGTTCATTTGAAGAAACAGCCAGTTCTCCTAGTTCTTAAGAACTGGCTTTAACTGGGAAAGAAGTATACAGATCATTGCAGCTAGATATCCTGGTTCTCCTTTCCTATCTACCTCAGGCATATAGTCCTTTTATCTACATCATCATGCAGCCTTTTGTGTCTGTTGTGTCATTTCTTTCAGTGTTTGGTCTGAGGTAAGACTGCAACTCATGTCTGAGGAATGCAGTGAAAGTTGAGGCAGTTGGAGGTTTATGCCAGTATTTTTCCTCCCTCCTGAGGACAAACCTCAATTTTGTACATTTTTCCAATCTTGCAGAACTGTGACATTCATTTCCTATTCATATCTGCCCCAGACATCTAGAATATGCTGGTCTTATCAGTGATTTGTCTATGATAAGAAAAAGTCTCTTGGGGAGTTTATCTGTTGAATTATTCCTGAAAAAGCCTTCAAAGGTGCCACTTTTCTGCTAAAGATCCCCTGTGATGGGATTATTCATGTGATGCTCTCACCCACAGCAAAAGAAGCTGTCTCCGGTCTTAACTCACATTCAGATTGTTTGGATTCTCTCTTTACATTTCAAAAGAGAAGGTGTCATCACAGTATGCCCTTAGTGTTTATTTCTTCAGTCAATTCACTAGAATAAATGCAAATTCATTGTGGGTAATTAAGAAAGTGCAAATGAACTTATAAAATCAACAGTAAGTATTTGTAAAACCACTAACCAGAGGAGGATAGGATAATAATGTGGCTGGATACATTATAATTTTCCATTCCATACAAATTAAATCAAACTGTTAATATGGTTTCCTAAAAACTATTTTACATCATTTCTTTTCATATTATTGTTATTATTATTATTTGTGTGTGAGATATGTGTATAGAGGTATGCATGTGGTGGTTACAGGAAACTGTGGAATTGGTTCTCTCCTTCCAACTTTACATTCAAACTCAGGTTGTCAGGCTTTCATGGCAAAGGCTCTCACTCACTAAGCCACTCCGTAGGCCCCTGTCTCCCAATTGGCTAGTTCCCCCAAGGGGCGGGGCCTGCCATGGAGCCTGGATGACTGAGGTGGCTAGGAGCCATCTTGGGACTGAAGCCGTGTGCTGGGAGGAACACACGTGGTGGTAGGTGTGGAGAGAGAGATGGCCCCAGTGCCTTACCTGCATGGATGCAAGAGGGGGCATTTACATACCCGGGATGAGACTATGGGCCCAAGATGCATGAGCGAAAGTTAACGGAGACTATGGGTGGGGCCGCGTGGGAATATCTGGTGGCAGGCTCTGAGCCATGATGCAAGAATGCTTGTCTCTGTGTAAGTTTCCCAGTTTACTCCCTGCCTACCCGAGGGCATAAACCGTAATAAACTCACATAAAATATATCATATGGTTTGTCTGATCACATAGGAGACCCAGAGGGAACTCGGGTGACAAAACTGGTGTAGCCTGGCAGGCTATGACAAAACTGAGAATGAGTTTTAGAAGAGTGCTGATGGAGGTGCTGATGTGGTTTTTACAATGGGTTACTACAAGGAGGCCAGCCATGCAGCAGAAGCGTGGGCCACAGCTATGTTGTAAATGTGGGGTTATGTTGTAGGTATGTGAAGGTTTGTTAAAAGTCACCCAAAGGCTAGAAAATCTTTTACCTGCTCTGGACCCAAACAGAGTGCCCAGACTGAGAGAGAGAGAGAGAGAGAGAGAGAGAGAGAGAGAGAGTCCACTTTGCATGATAAAAGATATGCCCCAGGCAGGGAAAGCTGAAAAGGCTGAACTGGCAGACCCAGTTGCAGAGCTGGAGAGAGAAAAAAGGCAGGAAGCTTTGACTTGTGTAAAGTCCAAGGACTCAGAGGAAAAGACAGATAGTAGTAAAAATAAAAATAAAAAAAGCTGACTGTGCTATAGCTAGGAAATATTCCATACTAGAACTGTTAAAACTAGGAAAAACTTACAAGCAAGCAAGCAGAGAGCCCCTGGCCATGTCCTTCAGAAGCTTCACAGCTGAGTTATATAACCACCCATCTGTCCTTGCGATATACGCTGTTCAACCTAGGCCAATGCAGAGGGTGCAGCCCTTAATGGGATGGCTGGTTGAAGGCATTAAAGATACATGGTTGTCACCAAGGGAGACTAACATGATTAGCAGGGGCTGGAGGACTATAAAGGAGGAACAGGTGTTACTGAGAGAACTAGGTATGAGAAAAGCAATATATGATGTACAGTTCACTGGGCCAGATGAGACTGTGTTTACCAGAGATATGAAAGAAAGATTTTTTTCTCTGGGACCTCGAGAATGGTATGGGGCATTAATGGTTTTACTAAGCCCTTTGATGGGACAGGATCTTTGTAAAGTGAGAGAGGCTTTGGCAAATCTAAATGATTCTGACCAGCATGTAAAACATGTCCATAAAATAACAGAACACCTATAAGAGATATAAAAAAGACCAGACAGAGGAAGTGGTCTACTCAAGTTACTCGAAGACAAATGTGGCAAGACTTATGTCAAGCCCAAATACCCAGAGAAAAAAATTGATAGAAAACCAAATTAGGTACTAAGGCTTTTCTGGAGGGTTTTAAAACCAGAAGAACAGTTTACAAAGGGCATTCGAAGAATAAAAACTGTACAAGGGGTGGTTAAGAATCCCCAAGGATTAAATAAGATGCATTTCTCTTCTGATAAAGGCTCTACTAGGGGTGGAAGCAGGTTTTCCCACCAAGTTCTCCCTCAGCAACCTAGTCAATGGGAAGAGGACAGATATGGCTACAGTCAGGAGGCAGACCTAGAGCCTGCTTGACTCAGGGAACCCACAAGTGCAACAGGGACAGGAGAAGCCCCCTGCCTCCTTTGTCCAGTGCAGGGTCAGGCAGCTGGAGCCAACACCTGTAAGTGTATCAAGAATAAAAGAATCCAAAGGGATAACTAAAAATGGTAAAGAGCTAACCAAATTAATGCCTCGTACCCATGCTATGGTACCTAACAAGGATCTATGGAGAAAACAGTTAATACGAATGGACAAAACCTTCCATGCTGTGTGAGACTTTGTCTATGATTGATTTAATATATAATTCAAGTGTTTTACAGATGTGCAACCCATTTGAAACATACCTGAAGAAGCAAAGGCCAGCTATAATTGTAAGATTCTTTGGAGTTTTATGTAGGTTGGGTAAGATGAGGACAGAGACTCCAAAACTATACAACTATTAAGAAAATCTACAGTACCAGGGGTGGGTTGCCCCCCCATGAGCTGTTGGCCAGAGAGAGATCCTAGAGGTCCTCCAATTCACCAAGGCTATTGGCATTAACGTCGGTTGTACACTAGAAAGGTCAGTAAGGCCATGTTCCTGAAGACACTGCATGTTGTGAACACGGGAGAAGAAGAAGAGATGGAACTGAGACTAAGCCAAAAACTCCATGCCACTGGGTGGATGACATTCATATTGCCAGAAGGCTTTATACAAATGGTTGGGGAAATAAAGATCCACTATAATTCTACTGAACAATGGACCCCACGTGCTGCACACTATGGACATGCCAAGCAATACCTGCAAGTGCAATAATGGCTCAACCAACATAAGTACAACTGACAAATTTTTAATTGGATAAGGCCAGCTCCTAGGGGTGGAACACACATCTAGTGCTGTAGACCAGGCCAACGCCTTGTATTGAGAAAGGCTACAGGCACTAATGGAGAAGCCATCATGAGTATATTGTTTAATGAATATAGTACACCTATTGGGATATCTTCTAGGCATATGTATTTACATTCATGTTTGTTTAAATGTGTCTACTTCCCTCCATTTGTCTTTATAGTAGAAGAACACCACTGAGATAGATCAGTGGCCATAGCTTAAAGACGACTAATGGGGAGGCCCAAGAAGCCACTATCTCGCCATGATACAAGAGAGAGCACCCTACATCTATCACCCCCTCCAAGGCTCAGGGACCTTAGTGGAAGATGAACTGGAAGATTGTAAGAGGGGAGGAAAGGAGTGGAGTGTCTCCCAATTGGTTAGTCCCTCCAAGGGGCGGGGCCTGCCGAGGTGGCTGGGAGCCATCTTGGGACTGAAACCACGAGCCGGGAAGAACGTGCATGGTGGAGGTGTGGAGATAGATGACCCCAGTGCCTCACCCACATGGATGCGAGAAGGGGCATTTACTGACCCGGGACGAGACTGGGGGCCCAAGATGTGTGGGTGAAAGTTAACAGAGACTATGGGTGGGGCTGTGGAAGCAACTGGTGGAATGCTCTAAGCCGCAGTGCAAGAGTGCTTGTCTCTGTGTAAGTTCCCCAATTTACCCCGTCCCTACCTGAGGGCATAAACCATGATAAATTCACATAAAAATATATGGTTTGTCTGATCACACAGGATATCCAGAGGGAATTTGGGTGACAGCCCCACACCATAAGCAGACCTGTTATCCCTTTTTAATGAAATATTATTAAAGATCTAGCTACTGTTTAGATGAAGTTTTCTTCATTTAAATCAAGCCTGTAATAATCACTCAAATCAATTGTAAGCTCACATCCAAGAATTTTTTTTCAGTTCATTCTTACTCTTTAAACGGTTGTGAGCCTGAGTCCTTAATGGCTGCATCAGCTCTCCAACCCTTAAATTCATTCTTAGAAGTGAAACTGAGGTACTGATGATGTAGCTCAGAGGTGGAGTGATTGCCTAACATGGGTAAGGCCCTCAGTTCTATCCTCAGTAGCATAAGAAGTGGAACTGCAAGATGCCAGAGCACAACATTTTATTCTACCTATAGTAAAGCCTTATTTAATGTGGCGTAACCCACATCTAAGTACCTGTGTACTTACTGCTTTCAGCATTCTCTTACCATGGTTATTATAAACTTTCATGTTTTGCTGTCATAAGATGACTCCAGAGTTTCATTATTATAGACAGATTCAGCCTGTCAAGATTTATTTATCTAAATGTTGATTTTTTTCCAAGCAAAGGTAGAAACTTAAATCGCTATATATTTTACACTGTGATAAACACCTGTATTAATTTCCTATTACTGATATAACAACTCTAGACTTAATGGTTTAAAACAACAACAATCTTATCATTTGTGAACTCAGAGTTCAAAATCATCCTTACAGGACTAAAGTCAGGCTGTCATCAGGGTTGATTCTTTTTTGAAACTCTGAGGAGAGAATCCACTTCCTTGCTTTTTCCAATTTCTATGGGAATCACAAATTTTAATTCTTCTGCCTTCACTTCAGTATCTTGTTTCCATTGTTAAATTTCCTACTACTCACTGCTCATCCTCCTACCCTTTTAAAGAATCCTTGTGATTTAGGTAGTGTTCAAGGTTTTTAAAATTTTTATTTAAGTCAAGCAATGGTCATCTCTGAGGGGCTTGTTATTATGTCTACCACACCACTATTCAAAATCCATACAAAATATATACATTTTAATTACTTACACACCTTTATGAGGCAGTATTAACATTATATTATTGGCCACAGCTTGTAATTTTTAAATAATATTTACTTTAAAAATATATTTTATTTATTATTTTTTTATTTTATGTGTATGAGTGTTATGCCTGCATGTAAGTGTATTCATGTTGTGCATTGACCACAGGGGTCAGAAAAGGGCATCAGATTCCCTGGAACTGGAGTTAAGGACAGTTGTTGGCCACCCTTTGGGTGCTGGGAAATGAACCCTGGTCTTCTGCAAGAGCAGTCAGTGCTATTAACCACTGAGCAATCTCTCCAGTCCCCCAAATATTTACTTTTTTATTTTATGTGTATGGGTTTTTTTCCAAGGCTCTATGTAAGTACATCTATGCCATGCAATGCTCACAGAGGCCAGAAGAAGTCAATGGATTCACTGAAACTAGAGTTATGGATGATTGTAGCTGCCATGTGAGTACTGGGAACTAAAGCCAGTTCTTCTTAACCTAACTGCTGAGCTGTCTCTCCAGCCCCCTTATCATTTATCTTTATTGTGTGGTGTAACTAAGTCACGTTATAATTATACCCGAATAAATAATCAGCCTGACTTGGCATTAGTTTTAAGACCAAGAGTGGACTTGAATTCTGAGGCACCCATTCCTTTAAATGTCTCATGGAACTGTACTCTGGAGGCAGACTTTGTCCATACTTTTATTGAAGCAGTCTTTCCAGCAACAATTTGGGAGGTAGAAACTAGAATCTACCCTTATCAGAGAATCTTGCTCTTTGATCCCTAGGCTGAAAATATCTCATATACACAACATCAAGCAGACATCTCAATTATTCTCACTGCTTTCAATAGAATGCACTGCTTTCAGTGCTTTGATATGTTAAACAAGCACAAGCACATTAATTCACTGTCTTGGATTGAGGGAAAAGTGGAGTCCTGAAGTATGAAGATTTTATGCCCAGGTCACAAGATCACATAGCTCAGTGAGCTTGCTTACATTATTGACAATAGTTTTTTGGAGCAAGGTTACTTAAAACTCATTAGTCCAGATACTGCCCATATTGTAAAAGCCATTCCCACAATATTGAACATCATGTGTTATTTGTAATATTCTTATATACCATCTTATACTTTTCCACTGGAAATAGGGTCGCTAGTCCCACTAACAAATGAAAGCAAAACAGTTGCTAAGAAAACTTGGGTTGATTTCAACTTTTACCTACTGAAATAAATGCTGTGTTCTCGTCAAGATGTGGGACCATGTCTCTTATCTCTTTTCCAAAATTCCATTGATATGACACTGAACATTTACAATGGGACTACAATGTAAGAACACTAAGTCAGAGGAAGCATCAAATATTTGAATAATATCTAAAAGATATACTACTGAAGGTTCCAGTAGGACAAGAGTTATTCTCTCCAAGAGAGCCTCCAAGCTCAGAAGGACATGATGCCTGTTTTGGAAAAACTGGAGTGGAACTCCCACATCAGACTGCACATTACTCCACCCTTCCCCCTAAGAGGGAGAGACTGGAAGCAGAGGTGTCCCAGGGGCTTTCAAAAGACAATCTTGCTATTATACTACTCCTTGGCATATACCCAAATGATTCATCCTACTGTAGAGATACCTGTACATCCATGCTTGTTGATACACTCTTCACAATAGCTAAGAAATGGAAACAACCTAAATGTCCCTCAACTGATGAATGGATAATTAAAATGTGGTACATCTACATAATGAAGTTCTACTCAGCAGTATAAAATATGAAATTATGAAGTTTGCAGGTAAATAGATAGAAGTAGAGAGTGTTATACTAAGTGAAATAACACAAATGCAGAAAAGCAAGGGATCTATGTTCTCCCTCATTTGTGGATTGTAGCACCAATCCCTTGTTGTATGTGAGTATATATATTCTGATGTAACACCAGGATCCAGGAAAATGGAAAGGATACATGGAGGTAAAGAAAAGAGGGAACTCAAAAGAGGGGGATATTAGGGAACACATGTTACCAGGAGGAGACGGGGAACATGGGAGTGTTCGGCAGGGAGGAGAGAAGGGAGGGACATGCAAGGAGACATGGTGTCGGGGAAGGGAAGTCAGGAGAGTGGGGATGGTGAGAGGCAGGTGTTATTGGGCAGAGGGTGGAGATATGGGGGCTCTGAGACTGGAGAGGGAGAATGGAGGCCAGATGGGAGGAAAAAGAGTAGAGTTGAATGAATCTCGGAGCTAGAAAAACCAGAGGGAAATGTGATGCCCTTGAAACTCCATGAAAAATACACATACAGTGTCTAAACATTAATGCATAAGTATACCTGGGAACTGCTTGGCAAGGAACACAGTGCCAGACAGAAGAGACCTCCCTTTGAATAGTTGGTGAGAGTGGTCCAGGAGATTCCCGAAATAACACAGGCTATTGCCAAACCTCTTGGTTATCTGCCAGAACTAGTAGATAAGACCTTACTGCTGAAGATAGGACGTAGTTCAGATACAGGACTTTGAACAATGGAGAAGGAACTGACCTGGAAGCCTTCTACCCAAAGTTTAGCTATCTTAATGCTAGATGATGATATGTAAACTGCCAAGGGAGAAAAAGAATCAATGGTCCAAACTAGCCCTAAAGCCTGATAACCATAATGACTGGCATGGCAAATTACCTCTATTGGTACTGTTATCTGGGGGTCAATCAACAGCCATCTGATTGGACCTAAAGCCCTCTCAATGGGAGTGAACTCAAGGGTGGCACTGTAAACTCAGCCAAATACACATAGCAGGAGACGATATAGATCTTAGAGAAAACCCTATCTCTGTCATATCTCTAGACAAATGAAATTTCTTATCATGTGTTAAATATGGAACTGTATATTTACAGATAAGCATACCGTACATCACTCATCAAAGACGCTTCTTTTTGCAACAGATGGAGGCTACTGCAGAATTCCAGACTGGCCAGACACAGAGAATATACATCTGAGAGATGCCCAGTACTAGGTGACACATCTACCACTGAACATCTACACCTAAGGCTCATGAAGCATAGCAGAACAAGGGGTAGAGAGAAAACTAATGTGTCCCTCAACTCTCACTAGTAAAGCTTCCTTGTACAACAGAGTGTGATGCACAAAAGGCCACAACTGGCCGAGTTTTATAGAATAAGAGATTGCAGAGTGTGTAATCTTGGATAGGACGCCTATTTTGAACCTCACCCACCCACGGCTCAGGGACCATTGTGGGAGAGGGGAGTAAAGATTGTAAGAGCCAGTCCTGGTTCATGAACACAGGGAAGCAGAGGCTTTCCGGCCACTGGAAGCTTCCACATGTGAACTTGTGGCATCGAGCACAGGACCCATGCCAACTCAATTAAATAAAGGCCCAGAGGGGAGAAGAGAAATGTGTGGCAGGAGCCCTAGACTGAGAACTATTGGAGACTGATTGCTACTGGATGAGGGAGAGTAGGCCTTACGATCTCTAGATGGGCTGACTAGACTCCAGTGGATCAATTTGCACTGGGAACACATGATTGACTGAATAGGACTTAACATGGCAGAATGCATGAAGTCCGGTGGGAGATGAGGGGCCACAGATGAGGGAAGGGTCTAAATTTGATTAAGAACTATTATATTAAATTACAAAATCTCAATTAAAAATTCAAGAAAAGAAAATCCTGCTAAATATTAGCATACAAATTGTATAAGCAAGTGTGTGTGTGTATACACACACAAAAACAAATCACTATTAGATACTGAATTCAGCAGATGGCAGAATTTACAAGTAAAGAAATGAGCAATAGTAGACTAGTAGACAAATAAAGTTCTCTGAAAATAAGTCTGCTTAATATGTTGAAAGAGATGAAAATGGGCTGGCATTCATAAGACATATTGTATGTGTGCATGTATGTGTGCATATATGTATGTATATATGTATATATATGCAATAGTAGTGTAGAAAAAGTGGTCATGAATTTGAAAGGGAGTGGGGTGGACACAGGAGAAGTTGGAGGGAAGAGAAGGGTGGAAATGATGGAAATACAGCACTCATGAAATTCTCAAAGAAACACAAAATTTAAATTAAAAGTATAGTAAGATGGACAACAATAAAAGAATAGAGACTTTATTTTAAAATGTAAGTCTGAAGAAACAATTATAGATTCTAAAATGAAAAAAATCATTGAAATCAGAGCCTGAATATGTTGTTCATCTATTTGACCAGATCTAAAGCTGAATAGTGAGTTGAAACATAGGTCAAATGGGGCCCACATTAGATTCATCCATGAGTCCAGTGTGTAACACAAGGTCAACATATTGCAAATGTTCTGCAGCTGTTAAATTGAACTAAGTAGGTGACCTTTGAAAATCTTGAACTTCCTATGGTGTAGTTCAATCTGAGACCTGGATAACATCCAGTAGAACTACATGTGTCCTGGGGCTGAGTTATGTCTGAGTTTTTGTGGGTAGGGTTTGAAATGAAGGATATCCAGATAAGAGGTATTGGGGTTGCTATTTACCTTCAGGGCCAGTTTGCTGCATAGCAGAGACTGAGCTTGCTCTTTACTCAGTATATGTCTGGCTATTGTATTTCTTCCAGTCAAAGACAACACAATCATATATCATTCCAGCAGTGAAAAAAAAAACATTTTATTCAGTAACTACTGAAAGTATAAGAAAGAACTGAGCTCAAATCCAATTTGTACAGAGGTGAATTTAGAGTTTTAAAGGGATAGTGATGTAGTGGGGAAGGCTCAGTAGAGTCAATGGAAGTGAAAAATGCTAAAGGGTTGGTCAGTGTAAATATGGTTGGATCAGCTGTGTTTGTTAAGTAGCAGTTACCAAAGTTAGTATTCTGTCATCCCAAAGAGACCAACAGACGGAGGCCCTATCCTTGATGATCACATTTCAAATGAGTGGCTCTCAGATTCTAGCAAGAGACTTCTGATTAGAGATACATATTTACAACAGTAAACCCTTTTAATAAATGCTCTTATGGGGTGGGGGTGGGTCAGTGTTCTTCCATCAGATGTTTTCTGAAATGAATAGTAATTTTTTTCTGGTAACACTGAGCTTTCTCAGGCTGTCATTTTAATGAAGGACTCAGGTCAATCCTAGGTTCATGGAGTTATGTATCTAGAAACCACATTAGAATTTGGTTGTAGCTCTTAGTGCATGCATTTGGGCAGATTTGTTATGTGCCAAGAATTTTACATTTCTAGCCTATTGGGGACTGTGGGGATATCCATGACCATATGTTTTGAGAAGACATTATATTAATGGTTGATGTTAACATCTATGCTGAAGCCCTGTCTCCTTATTCCCTCTTCCATAACCTGTACTCCCCCTTCTGTCTTAATCCAGAGTATGATGCAGGACTGTTCCCACAGCAGGATCTCAGTATAAATAGGAGAGTGGCCTTTTTGTGTTGCAGAAAAAGAATAATCTAGGCTGTGCTTTACCAGAGTACAATGCTGTCTACAGTCTGCACACACTGGGAAACTTCTCTGAGCTGTGGTCAGAGAAGCAGGTTGTAACTTCAGAACAGATGGCAACTTCCCCCCAAATGGCCATGCTTGTATCCTCTCTTTACACCTTCATACCTTGTATGTTTCAAGTGAAGTAAACACTGAGAGGACAGAAACTCTAACCTGATAAGCTCATGACAAACTGAGTGTTCTCAAGAGAGATATTTGAGGCAGATACCTCAAACATTAGCTGCTATATCCCAACTCCCTTCCTAATTATGTACCCTTAGAAAGTCATCATCACCAACTATGAGGCTTTAGGGCGTAAACAAAGCTGAGCTTTTTAGACACTGAAGATCTGCTTAAAGAAACTCCCCATGAACCCCCAGAAAAAATTATCTTGTGAATGAAAGTCTGCCAAGATCATATTGATATAATTGAATCTCACTAATTCATAAAGGCCTAGAGTTGTATTTACCTAAAATATTTACTAAAGGAAACGAAGACTAGAATCCAGATTTTTTTTTTCTAAATCAGCTTCCAAAGTGTGGTGCTGGGAATTCAACTCAGAGTCACTTGCATTCTAGGTCAAGTACTCTATCAAAGACTAGTAGCAATTGTAAAAGCCTTGGTTTGGTGTGAAAATATTGCTAGACTCAGACACAATACAGTTTTGACATTATCAAATAGTATAAGGGCAACTTTCGGTTTTCTATAAGCTTTTTGAAAATAACTGAATAGTCTAGACAGAGATGTTGAGTATCTTGCCCAAGGATACATGATCACTAAGTTATAGTCAGCAGTGTATGCATTCAGAGGTCTTACCTATTCTAATGCATTGCCCCCTTGGTATCACATTCTTTGTTTATTGCTATGCTGTCTAGAATAAAAGTGTTGGAGACATGCCCTCTGGAAAATGTGGAACATATAATTGTACTTCTAGATAAAAATCACAGTCTGAGAGCTAAAAATTAAAGAAATAGGGGCTGGAGAGATGGCTCAGCAGTTAAGAGCACTGACTGCTCTTGCAGAGGACCCGGGTTCAATTCCCAGCATCCACAGGGCAGCTGCGAACCATCCTTAACTCCAGTTCCAGGGGAATCCGAAGCCCTGTTCTGACATCTGCGGCATTGCACAACACAGGTGCACTCACATACATGCAGGCAATATACTCGTGCACATAAAATAAAAGTAATAAAATATTTTTTAAAAATTAAAGAAATAGAAAGTACTGTAATAAATAAACTGATATGATTCTCAAACTAAAAATATGAAATTGTATTTTAGAATGCAAATTCACAATTATTGTTTCTACTATAAGTTTTGATTATTATTTACTGACAAAGCTGTACTACCAAATTTCAACAATAATGTAAAATTTGTCTCTGTAATGTGAATTTTCCATTGACTCCCTTTCCAAATTTTCCAACTTATACCAAGTTTTTCAATATAATCATGTTATTTCTTTTTAAAAAAGAAAGCAATACTAATAAAATATTTTAAAATTTAAAAAGGGTCATGGACCCCTTTCCTTTCCAATGTTCTTTACAGCCTAGCCTTTAGTCGTGCCTATGGAGCTTTCCTTAAGATATTGCTCACTTATAAATGAGAGGGAAGAGAGGTGCTGTTCAGTGATAAATTTCATTATTTGGCGATCCCCTGTAGGACGAGAGACTATAGTGTTCTTGTCTGAACCTGAAAGGTGTTTGTGGGCCACTCTGAGTTCCAGCTTCTTAAACTGTGGGCTGCAATTCTGTAATTGAATGTGAAAATTTCAAAAAAAAAATTGGCAACAGTAAAAGGTTTCTGAAAACATAATGACAAAAATCATTTCAAAATTAAAAGCGTAGGGCTCCAGATATAGCTCAGTTGGTAGAGTATTGGCTAGCATGCACAAAGCACTGGGTTTGAGCCCCAGCATTGCATAAATTAAGCATGGTGCTGCACATATGTACACCCAGAACTCTGAACGTGGAGGCGTGAGAATTATTAGATCATCCTTCGACATCGTAGTTACACAGTAAGTTTTAGGCTAGACTCTGATATATGAAACTGTGGCTCAAATTGAAAAAAAAAATTAAACACAAAATGACTCTAGTGTTTCATCACATGATGTTAACCTCAGATTTTGTTCTGAAGACACAGCATGTGCACTTTACACCATGCATGCCATCATACCACACAATGCTAAGGAATGCAGCCTGAAACACTTTGATTCAGATTTTCACATTTCAGACTACTGTATGTTATGAATTCTAGTGCGCACAAAGCTTTCTGCTATTATAGAAACACAATAGTTTAATTGCAGTAAATAAAACCATAATATTTTCCTACCACCATTCCTCAGTATGTAAATATCATATTAATGTATGTTTGGATTGTATGTTAGGATGTTTGAGTTTAAAAGTTGGTGTTTGAGTTGCTTACTTGGGCTTCATAAAAAAATCATTAAAAGAATTTTGACTCAGGATTAGGACAGAATTCCAAACAATGCCTGAAGTGGTTCTAAACATATTTCGTGCGTGTGTGCACATTTCTAGTGTGCACATATATGGATATGTGTGCACATGTGTGTATGGGGGGGTCAGTGTTTGGCACCAGATGTTTCCATGGATTGCTCTTCAGTTTATTAGTTTTTGAGACTCTCTCACTGACCCTTGAGTTCTCCAATTTGGTTAGACTTGTTGGTCAGCAAAGCCCAGGGATATTCTTGTCACCATTTGTCCAATGCTAGGATTCCAGGTGCATGCTGCAGAACTCAGCTTTTTGCATGAGTGCTGATGTTCTGAACTCAGGTTCTTATGCTTGCATGGCAAGCACTTTACTGACTGAGCCATCTCCTTTGTCCTCCTAAAACATTCTTTTTCCATTTTGTACCACTATGTATTTACGTAAAGTGGCATTCTCAGCATTGATGACTGCTAAGCCAAAATATTGATGAACCTGAAAAACACTGAAGATGCTCTGTGTCCTACGGAACCAATTATTCAGCTAAGAGTTTTTTTTTTTTTTTGAGAAAAAAAAATCTCATGTAGTTCAGGCTGGGTTTGATTGAACTATGTAGCCAAGGATGACCTTGATATCCTGATCCTCTTGCCTGTATCTCCAAAGGGCTGGGATTATAGATATGTACCACCATTCCTTGCTTTATATGGTACTGGGGGTTGAACCCAGGGTTTGATGCATGCTAGGCAAACACTCTACCAACTGAACTACATCCTCAGCCCTCAGCCAAGATTTGTTGTAAAAATATTCAAACACATCCATTTTATTAGTATACAAATTAGGTTTTGTCTTTAATAAATGGTAAAATTATATGTTCATCAAAGAATTTATTTTAAAATAATTTTTATGATTTTTATTATCAATAAATGTTTGATTTGTATACCTATTTTATATGGATATATAACCAGTATTATGTAAAAATTTCTTGGGTCAAAAGGAGCCACAAGTGGAAAAAGTTTAAGAAGCCCTGTTCTAGGTCATCAGTGTCAGAGGGCTTAGGTGTGGTAGTTCATGGGGTTGAAAAGAATTGTCTTGAAATCCAGATATGCTGGTGTAGCTCAGCTTTTGCTTGGATTGTATGCTTATTTGTGGATGATTTTTTTAAATTTATTGAGCTTTTGTATATTTCATCAGACATGTGCCAGAGTGGAACGAGGGAAATAGGTGGCAGGTTGGCCCTAGTCTGGGAACTATTGGAGACTGATCACTACTGGGTGAGGGTGAGTTGGCCATACTAATGATCTCTAGATAGGCCAACTAGATTCCAGTGGATGAGTTTTGTTTGTGTACAGAGGCTGGTGGATATTCTGAAAGGTCAGGAAAGGCTTCCTTAATTTCCAAATGACTGTACTCTTGGGCCTCAGGTACTGAAAAGAAATATGTTCCCAAAGTTATCTCCCCAGGAATGATCCCAGTCACAGGTCAAAGGGAATTCTGGGTGACATTGTACACATAGCATGATGAGCCAAACACCCATCCCAGAAGCCATAACTTGGACAAAGAAGCAATACGGGGTAGGTGTTGATGGTATTCATTTACAGGTTTTCCTTTCTCAGGCACGTATGAGCATATGTGTGGTGTGTATGTGTTTGTGTGTGTGTGGCTGCACATGAATGCATGGTTGCGGAAGACTCGAGGGCCATCCTCAGAAACACTATTCACCCACCTCCTTTGAGACAGGGCCTTTCCTTGGCCTAGACCTCACCAAATAAGCTACACTGGCTGGCCAGTCCCAGGGATCCTCCTCCACTTCTTCAGTGCTGGGATTTCTGGCATGTACCACCACGCCTGACTTTTTACACTCATGCTAGGAATCAGACTCAGGTCCTCAAACTTGCAAAGCAATCACTTTAACAACTGAGCTTTCTCTCCAGCCTCCAGTTTTCAAATTAACTCACACAGATAAGGATATCTGATTTGTTGTTTTGCAGCCTGATTGATGGTTGTATGCTGTAGTCATTCTTGCAGCACTTCTGCGCTTGTTTACCAGACACCCATTTCTGCCCGTGTCTTCTGTTGGTGCCTGGAAGATAGAAAGTCCCTGGGTATCCCTTGGCCTGAAAAGCAATGGCTGTAGTCACAGAGGCACTAGATGCTTTCCCTCTTTATACTTCTAGAGGGCCGGAAATGGTGATGCTCTGACTCTTGAAAGGCAGTAGATAAGGCTGGGGGCTTACAGAGAGCAGCCTGGGGAAGAATAATAAGACTTAATACGAAGAGTACACAGAAATGCATATTCTACCCCTAGATAGGGCAGTGGAGCCTGGAGAAATTCCAGCCTCACTTCCATCCTCCTTTGGAGGGCACTGTCTTGCTTGCCACCCCAACCATGCTGCCTTTTCTTTTATCTCGAGAGTCAGTAAATTTGACAACATAGCACAGCCCCCAAAGCGGGCAGGACTTCTTGAACTCAAAGCTTAGCTCTCACTAATGACTGTATGACTTTGGGCATATTAGGTAAACCTCAGTTTACCTTCGTGTCAAATGGAAGCATTAAATGCTTCTTTTTTTTTTCTTCAAGAGTTCATGGAAAGATTAGACTTAAGTATCTGAAAAATCCAACAGGGTTCCTCACACATATTTAGTGCTAAGAAAATTGGAGCTTTATGTTGATGATTGTCGGTCCATCCAGATGCCACACCTTCCCCTTGGCAGGTCTCTCAGTGCTGGAGACCCCTTCCCCGGAAAAGCAGACGTATTTGAGGACCCAGAAACTGCAACAATCCAAAAAGCCACAGCAGGACACATTTGGTATCTTAATAGACTTAGCTCTTTTCCCTTGCTCACTGCAGAAGCATAAACGGACTTAGAGTCCAAGGAGGCTGAAGAATGAAAACCTCACAATTTAGGGTGCATATAGGATCCCACTCCAAGGTCTCAGATTCTGAGTCGGACCTCTCCCTCCTCCCAAGCCCACCTCACCCCATTTTCCTGAACTCCATCAGCTCAGGCTCTCCAAGTATTTAATTTTTCTCGTTGCCAGAAATCCCTCCCTCGGCTTTTAGTTCTTGGAATGTTACTACATTGGAAATTACTGAGACCCGGCAGGGGTTGTATCGCCCTGGCAACCGCGGAGTGCGCCTGCGCAGTGGTTTTCTCAAGCAGACTGCTCTTTTCCAGCTAGCGGCAGGTCAGACCTGGGGGGCCAAAGGGGCGTATCTTTCCTCCCACTGTCCACTTCCTCTGCTGGAAAGTTGTGTTGTTATCTTCCTGAGGCTGAAAAATTGTGACGAATGTCAGCCAATACTCTGCCATTTGCTAGAAGGTGGCAGTTGAGGGTACCTCTGATGATTAAATGGTAGCAAGGGGCAGAAAGCTTGATAGTGCCAGGGAGATGAGGTAGCATTCAGCATACAGCACTAGCAGACAGCACTCTCTTCCCCTAGTCAGAGGTGACTTTCTGTATTATATCCACCCCAGTACCAGGGATGCCTCTCAGAAATTTTTACCTGCAAGCTCTCTAGGGAAGGCTTCTGAGTCTTGTTAGAAGCTGTCAGAGGAATCAGGATGAAGAGACCTAAAACGCTTTCACCTTAACAGCCTGGGTGTTGAAATACACAGGAGGAGGGAGGGGAGGAGGAGACTCTACAGAGCTCCCTCAGGTGGATTGTTTGGTCTGACTGAAGACCCAAGACAAACTGTATTTGAGAAGCCCATTACTGTTTCCTGAGATTCACTCTCTAAGAATAGGGCCTTTGTTACCATCTGCTACAGACTTACCTCTCCCATTCCCCTGATGACTTCAACAGTGTCTTTCTGGGTGACTCTCAAATCCCTGAGAGTATTTTACACACCACCTGTATCTTCATCAGTTCCTCCTGTTCTCCCTCTCCCTGACCTCAGGTATCACTCCCAAGATACCACTAAAGCATATTTTGTCCCCAGTCCTACCCTCCTTGTCTTTCCCACCACCTCCCTTACCCCCTGCTTCATATTCCTGACCCTTTAGCCTTCCTTGGACTGCATTGCCTTCTCCACTGCCCTCCCTCCACGTAGTTGGGGGCTATCCTTGTGAACTCCCATAACATATCCACCCCACTCCATTTTTTTAGTTACATCACTTGCCACAGTAAAAAAAAAATAATTGCTAGTTTACTTCCATGACTCTTCCTCCTTTAGGGGGAAGCTCTGAGACCCAGTGGAGCTTTTATAACCTTATATTCCCAGCACATGGCCTTGTGCTCAGAGCACACAGGTACCTAATAAACGTTATAGAATAAATGAACATATAAGCATGGCATCTTATTCATTATGCTTTTATTTTTCACTACACTCTGTAACAGCAAAACAAATACAGGTTAAGTGGCAATCTTTTTTTGTTTGTTAATACAATAGTAGACATAAAGGGAGGGCAACCACAGATGAGTGGCTTTGTGTTTGTTTTGTTGTTGTTGTATATGTGTTGTTATTGTTATTTAGCTCATTTTACTGGTTATTTCAAAGATGTACATACTACAAATACATTTTACACAGTTATCTGAACATTTATATTTAAACAAGACAGGAAGAGCAAATGAGCAACTTCATTTATAAACACTGATCAAGAAGCCAATTTAAGAATATATTAGAAGGAAAGAAACACTATTAGAACTGGAACACAGTAAGCATAAGGTGTAATCTCTACCCCAACCCTCCCAATTTCTGATTTAGAACACCAGTGCCCATTTCCCAAAGGCCCGTTTAACTGATGTCACTCAACTAAAACGAAACCGCCTCCAGACTTCACATGGAGCCAAAGAAGAACATGGCAGTTGCCTCAGATCTGGCTCTGGCCTCCTCATCTTCCACAGCCTCCCTGTATTGCTCTGGCCAGTCCTGTGGTCTCTTTCTGTAGAGCCTGGCCATGTATTCCAAGGCTTTCATTTTGGTGATTTCAAGGTGAGCCCGAGGACCCCAAAGCAGCTCATATTCAACTGGATTAGAGTAGGACAGTGGCCTGCATTCCAGGTAGCGTTGTCGCATAAGCTTACAGGTGATGGCGTGCTTTCTCCCTACATCCACGCTAAATCTCCGAAGCAAGTTCCAGATGTTGGCCTCTTTGACTCGGTTGCCCATCAGGAAGATCAAACCCAGGATTGGCATCACATATTCTTGGGTGGGTCTGCCCAAGCTCTCGAGCATCACTTGCTCTTCTTCTGATTCTGGTTGCTGGACTAGGAGGTAGATGTGCTCACTGGTATCAACCTCAATCAGAGAGAACCCATAAAACAGATCAAGGATTAGAGTGGCTCGGCTGAGGATATTTGGGAACACATCCTCGAATTCTTTGCCAGTGTGAGCCAAAAGCTCATCCTGATGTATAGGCAGCAACTCCTCAGTGACATTAATGGCCAACTGGACCAAATCATTTGCTTTATCGTTCATAGTGTCCTCTGACCAGAACTCTAAGCCAGCAGCCTGGCTTCTCTCTTTGGCTTTGTCCGCTTCCAGGGCCTTGTTATACTCTTCTGGCCAGCTCCAGGGTTCTTCATCATGGGCCTCTGCTACAAACTTCAGGGCTTCCATCTTTGTGATTTCCCTGTGGGCTCTAGAACCCCACAGGAACTCAAATTCGAGAGGATTAGTGCCATACACTGGCCAGTACTCCAAAAATCGCATGCGGACAAAGTCAGTAGTGAGGAGGTTTCTTGTGTTCCCAAAGAGGTTGTTGATCCTCTGAGGCTCATCCATCACATCAACCTTTAGCAGCAGGTCCCAAATGGAGGCCTCTCTTGCCCGATTGCCATTCAAGAGGATGTGGCCTAGGACCAGAGCTAGGAGACCTGCCTTTGGCATGTCTAGGGTCTCTGCTAACCGTTCAGTGGTCTGGGGACCCCGTTTGCTGATTAGGTTGTAGGTGTCAGTCTGAGGATCAAGAACTCTCAGGTTCAACCCAAAGACCCGATCCAGGTAAGCTGAGGCTCGTCTGAGTATCTCAGGGAACTGATCTGAGTATTCTCTGAGAAACTCCAGCATGTCTGACTGCCGGATGGACCCCTCGCTTTGGCTTTTCATGCGCATGAAATTCACCAAAGCAACCGACCTGTCTTCTAGAGGGTCGTGGACCCTGAGCGCCCCCAAACGTCGAGACTGCTCGTCGATGAGAACCTCGATGTCATTCGGGTCCTGCGCAGCCTGGGAAGCGCTGGCACCCTGTGGGTCGATTGGAATTGGAGGACCCTGGGGAGCATCGGGGACTACCATGGAGGTGGGGGGCCCGGAGGCGTTAGTAGCCTGCATTTCACCCCGGCCGTCGCTGTAATCTGCAGTGGTTTCTGCGCTGCCGTGGCGCGCATTCTGGCTTACCAGAGACATGGTTCCGGGAGACAGGAACGCGAACGGGGAGGTCAGCGATCCGTCGGAGAGAGGACGGCAGGTGTGTTGGTGCCTCGGCACACAGCCAAGGCCTGAGACCCGGGAGCTGGGCGGATGGAAAGTGAGAGCTGGTAAGAAAGGCGATCTTTTTAAACAAGCTCTAGTCAGCAATGAGCGAAAGCCTAAGAGCAGTTAGCTTTGCCGCAGCCTACGCAGGCGCAGTCGGGCTCTGCGACTTGGTGACCACGCCCCACTCTCAGTCTTCCACTCCCGCCTCCCACCTCTGCTGGGTCGGCCAGGCTGGTCTGCGCTTGCTGGAGGATTCAACTTATTAAGAATGCGAAATCGCAAAAAAGGATAAAGGAGATAAAGCAAAAGGGTCAAGGGATGTGAGGGTGGGGAGGGCGAGGTGTTCAGTGACACTACACTTGAAGTTTTTCTATGACATTAAAAGAATCTTGGTAAAGCACAGTAGAGGACTCTGAAGTGGGGGTTAGTGATAATTATAGTTATCAATGACTCCACCCACTCAATAGATTATATCTTGAGCATGTGTCCCATGCCAAGCACAGTGATGTATGTTCTTGAAGTATATCAGTGATTGTGATGAGGACAAAGTGATTATTCCTTTCTATATGGAGCTTGCAGTATGTTCTAACCCTTGCAGTATGTTTGCTAACCCTTTAGGGAGCACTTACTATGTGACTGGCATTGTTTCTGGTGTTTTCACTTTTCTCATATTAAAATCACTTAATCTTAGCTCTAAGGTAGCTACTCTGAACAGTTCAGCTACTCTGAATACCTTGGCGATGAGAACACTTGACCAGGGAGATGAATTTGCTTGTACAGAGTCAGGCAAGTGAAAGAGATCAGGATTTGAACCCCTGTGTCAGAGTTCCAAATATAAGTACTTTTTCTTACATATATGACTTTCAAAGAGTGTGACTTCTTGTCAACTTGACACACAAATCACTATAAACCGTATATCATTTTCATTTCTTTAAAAAAATGTTTTTGAACTTTTGTACATTTCATTTCTTATCCCCAAGATCTCATGTAAGTATTGTAATATAAAACACAGTACAGCTTTAAAAGTTCCTATTTAGTAAAAATGGCTCAGATAAAATAGATGGAAACATGCATTCTCATGGAGAGTCAATTTACACATAATGCAAACACAGAAATGAATGACAATTTTTTCCTTGGTGTCTTGAGTTGGAGATAGTTGCTGAGAAAGACTCAAAGAAGAGTTGGGTTCTAAGTGATGAGAAGTATGGGAAAGTTCATGGTTTTTCAGGGTAATGCAGCTTCAGGGAGCATCAACAGGAAAGATTTGGAGGTATAAATATAAAAGATAAGTTTGCAAAACTGCCAGTTATCCAGGGTGGCTAGAGCTAGAATGTGCTAGGATGGGTGGGAGGTGAAAATGAAGACGGTTAGACAGGTAGGATTGAATTTCCTAGTTTTTCATTTACTAGTATGCCAGAATTGGTTGGGGTCTCACAGGGTGAGAATGGAAACACCAGGGGTTTGTTCATGCTTATGTGTATAAGCACATGTGTTTGTTGCTTATAATCTAAAGAGTTTGGCCAGGAAGAGGGGTCAGTTGCTATATTTTCTAGGCGTGCTACCACATTATTTGAGCTAAAGCTTAGCTTTTATCTAGGAATACATTGGAGCACTGTGATGGAAAAATATTATGTCAAATTGCCATCTGCAGCCACAATTGAAATCCTTCCAAGATCTTGTTGATAATAATTACTGTTACATTTAGTAATTTTGTACCCTGGAATTCCTTTAAAGGTCACTCACTCTGATATTCATTCTTGACATTTTCTACATCCTTTTTTTTTTTTTAAAGGTGCTTACTGCTATTACCGCTATAATAGCAAAGTAGGAAGTTCAGGACTATGTATTTGGCCAACCTGGCCAAAAGAGACCCATATTTACTACAAAAATGAATGTACATGCATCTACAGGGGAGAAATGTGTTGTTTTACATGCTGGTCACTCCTTGGGAGAATCTTGTAGAAAGCAATGACCTCTTTTGAGCTGCTACAAAAATATGATTGAAGTCAAATCTGATGGACTCTCTTACTTTGACCTCTCCCATTCTCCAGAAAGGTTCCTTGTTGTTTGTCTTTGATGGGTGCTTCTTAGTATTTTTTGTTCTTTTTACTTATAAATTAAAAACATTTTCCCCTGAAACCTTCTTTCTAGTTTGAGTTGGATGTATTACTCTCTCCCCATCTAGTAAAGTAAAACAACATTGAGTGACTACAGCTTACTTCTGAAATGACAGCTCAATTCCATTCCATTCCATGGCATTTATTTCCTTAACAAATATATCCGTACTTGATTCTCCTACTTCCTGGTTATCCTAGTACATCTTTCTATGACGTCAACTCCCTGGACACACTGACTTGCATTTTCTACTGACTGAGATATTTTCTATTCTATAGGTCTCCAAAGATTTCTAGTTATTGCTAAATGAACAGCAAGGGAGCTATGCATATGACTGACATGACCTTTCAATTTGACCATAAAAGATGGGTTCACACTCTGCATCCCAAACTCCCTTTGATACTTTCTTTGAATTCTTTTTTACACATTTTTAAAAAGAGAATATTTTCCACACTACTTTATCTTCAGCATGATTTTAATAAAGCATTTCACATCATTACTGGAACATACACATAATAAAGTACACAAAGCTCAAATGTAGAGACTGATAAATTATGACAAATTTAACACATTATGTGATCATGATGGCGGTTAAGAAATAGATCATTACCAGCATCTCAAAAGTTCCCATGGTATTTTCTGTCAATCCCTTCCTTCTCATTTTGCCTGAGAGAAAATTCCTATACTGACTTTTGGCACTACAGATTAGTCTTGTCTGAATCAGATCTTTAAATAGTAATAATAGAATTATATAGATTGTAGTTACTTGTGTTTCCCCAATAGCTGCCCCACTACATTGTGTTTTTATCTGTGTTGTTTATAACAGATCTGTGTTCATTTATCACTACTATATAATTTATCATTATGTGAATATGTACTATAACATAGCTTGTCAACCTCTGAGGGACATTTACCTTATTCATAGTTTGTGATTATTACAAACAATGCTGCTAAAAATATTTTGTATATATTTTTGTATTCATATGAACACTTACATTGTAAATAAGCCCGAGTGGGATTACTAAATCATATGCATTATTTTAGTTTTCATAGCTATTGTCAGAGAAATTTACTAAATTCTTGCACCATTTTACACTCTCAGTAGTAGTACAGGAGGATTTCTATTGCTCTATATTGTTGTCTATATTTGTTATTGTCATTCTGTCCAGTTGAAGGTACTCAGGGCAGGTATGCCGAGCTATATTTCTGTGAGTTATTTTCCTTTACTTTAAACTTTTAAAAATGTTTCATTACATTTATTCATTTATTTACTTATTTATGGATGTGCACACATGTCCATGGACATACTTGTGCCACCATGCATGTGTGGAGGTCATAGGACAAATTGTGGAAGCCAGTTCTGTCCTTCTACCCAGGGAACTCGGGTTGTCAGGCTTGGCAGCAAACACCTTTACCTCCTGCATCATCTCATTGGCCTTCTATTTTAACCTTTTAAAAACTACTTTTCAAATAAGACTGGACATTTATTTTCCAGGTTTACATTTATTTTTCCAGGTCAATGGATATTAAAGTCAGAAAATTAAAATGAATGGGGAAGCTAAAAGAGAGTAAGCAGTGAAAACTGGTAAAGTCTTCAAAGAGAAAGAGATAGGAGCAATACTCAAAATCAACACTAGAATTAAAATACTATAGATATCTTAGAGAATTTAATGCAAGGACAAAAAACACTAGTTGTCTTCATTGTCTTTAAATTGTTCACTGTGTCAGATAATCATTAATGGCCTGGAATTATTAAGAAAAATTAACTTAAGAAGGCAGATAAGTATTTATTATATGATTATGAATCCAGAATATGCATAACACATTTTTATAAAGGACTGATATTCAAAGGAACAATATAATTAGACAGAAAATTCAGATAAAAAATTTCATTCCTTAACTTTGTGGTAAGTATATAACATTGTGGTGGTTTTATTCCAAGATTCGTAATATCTATTCTTTTTTATCTAAAATTATAATGATTATACTCAATTCATTTTAAGCAATGATACTATTTTTAGGGGGTTTGGAATATAACTCACTGGCACAGTACTCATCTACTACTCATAAAGACCTGGGTTTTATTCTCAGAATTGCAAAGCCCCTTTATTTAGATTGAATGATAAAACTTTATTATTAAGTTTGAATACACAAAAGAACATGTTGAAAAAAACTTTCTGGAAAAAAAATCCATGCTGTCACTAACCAGAAAAATTTACAGTTAGCATTTTGGAATAGATCATTCTAATTTTCTCTCTTTTCCCCAACTTTTTATTGAAATATAAATTTTTGCAGAAAATGCATAAATTATAAGTATAGAGACCAGTTGTATATTCAAATTGTATATATATCCGCAACAAATAACTAATTAACCAGCAACATTACCAGAAACTAGAAGTTCTTTTTTCCCTCGTTCGAACACTCTAGACTTTAAATGTAAATACCACTGTAAATTTTAACACCATATATTCATTTGCCTATTTTTGTGCTTTATATAATTGGAGTGGTGCATTATAATTTTTCATGTCCATCTTCTTTCTTTCAATTCTGTTTGTGAGACTCAGTCATATTGTTGCTGTGAATAATTCATTTTCCTTGCTATATTTTACTCTGTGGTATATCAGAATGTATTTTTATGCATTTTTATTTTATTTTTTAAGTATTTCATATATGTATATACTGTGTTTTCAACTTATTACCCTCTCTTATACCCTCTCACTCCCTTTGAATGCTTTTTTCTCCTAATAAGTCCCCCTCCTACTTTCATATATATTTTTTTATGACCCACTGAGTTCAATCAGGGTTGCTTGAATATGCATGGATGTAGAGTTGTTTTACTGGATCATAGGAAAATTACCAGTGGCTGCACCACTGGAGGAAAACTCCCCCTCCACCAGCATCCATTAGCTGTCAATAGTTACTCAGCTAGGAGTGTGGCCTCATGATCCCCTCTCCCATCTATGCTGGGATTTTGACTGACTTGATCTTGTGCAGGTCTTGTGCAGGTAACCACATCTACTGTGTGTTCATGAGTGCAATGGTGATATCATGTCCAGAAGAAAGCATTTCACAGCACTTCTCCCCCACCCACTGGCTCTTATATTCTATTTGTCCTCTCTTCCATGACATTCCCTGAACCTTGGGAGGAGACAGAATATCTTTTTCATCTAATGTTGTTGGACATTTGAGCAATTTATAATCTTTGTAATATTTGTAGTCATGCTGCATGGAACATGCTGTATACTTCTTTTCATAAACTTTTGTAAAAGTCTTTCCATTGGGACACCATGGTTGGACCACAGGTTATGTATACTTTTGGCTACTATCAAAGAGCCACAAATGATTATATAAATTTATATTCCCATGAGCAGAAAATGAATGTTATGGTTTTTCTTCATCTTAATTAACACTTGGTCTTTTTTTTTTTTTTCCATTATAACTACTTTGGTGAATGGAATAGCAGTGTAGTATTGTGCTTCTAATTTACTTTACACTGATGACAAATAAAATTGTGTTCTTTTTTCATGTATTAGCTAAATATTTGGATAGTTCTTTTGTACAGTATCTGTTTAAGTGCTTTGCTCATTTTTTCTACTGTGCCGTCATTTCTTGTTGACTTATGATTTGAATATGAAACATGCCCCATTGGCTGATGTGTTTTAACTGTTTGTTGTCCATTTTGTGGTGCTGTTTTTGAAACCCTAGGGGTGGGTTTTGAGGGAAATAGGCCAAGACCATTTCTAGTACCTTCTCTGCTTCCTGCTCTGCAGAGATAAACAAAAGAAGCTGCTTGCTCCTACCACTACGAACTCTGACATGCCTTCCCTGTCGTGAAGGGCAATGCCCTTTCAAACCATGGGCCAACATAAATCCTTCTCTTAAGTTTTTTCTGTTAGGTATTTTGTGGCAGCAATGAGAAATTTACTTAATACACTTGTAAGAGTTTATGTTTCTTATGAGTGCAAGTATTTTTCTTTGTGTATTGCAAATCTCTTTTTCTTATGTTTGCCTTTTTACTATCTTAGTGTTCCCTTTAAATGAAAATTTTTTTAATCATTATATAGTTCAATTTATTAAATGTTTTTATGGTTAAAGCTTTTGTGACCATATTTAAGAAGTCTTGCCTAGAGGAAGATCATGTAAATATTTATATACTTTCTTTCAGAAGTTTTTGTTTTTTCACTTCATTTTGAGATGTAAACTTCATCTACGACTCTTTAGTATGATGTGAAATAAGAAGTCAAGATATGTTTCTTTTTAACCACACTGTAAAGAGTGAATTACTGTACCATTCTTCAATTGATCCAAGACAATTCTTGAGAAAAAACTACCCATTCATCATCCTGCAGTAGTGTCTTGCTATTCATAAATCAGGTGATCAAATGTGTGTGGGTCTATATTCATATTCTCAGTGTTGTTCCATTAGTTAAGATTTACCCTGTAAAAATGCCACATGTTGTTGTTTTATTTTTGTAATTGTTATGAATATACTGTAATGCCAGTCTTATAGCTCTGTTTTGTCATTATTGCCTTGACCATTCACACCCCACTGCATTTCTACATACACTTTAGAATTAGTAAATTTCTAATGTTTTGTGGAGAAAAGCTTTGGAATTTTAATTATGATTTTTCAACTTGAAGAGACTGTCTTTAAAATGTTGAGTCTTTCAACCCATTGATATGGTATTTTACTCCATTTATTATGTTTTTTGTAATATTTTTCAGTAATGCCTTTGATTACCAATGTCATCCAGCCATAGGCCAATAAAAGCATACCTCTATCTGGACATGTGAGTTTATTATTAATTGAAGGGATAGTATGCATCAGGGAGCATGGTCTCAGTAAGATGGCATGAACAGACTTATTGTATGATTTGGGTTTAATTTATGGAATTTGGGGGAGAATCTAAAGGAAGTGAATATTCACTATAGATTGGATCATATCAGAAAGTGGGGCCATGTTTTAGTATCTCAATAAATTTTCTTTAGAAGGAGGGAAGACTACAATGTGGCTAAGTATGTAATTGGCAAAGTAACTGCAATCACTCATAATAGGAAAGACAGCAGGATGTTTGGTAATTTTTGTGGTTTAGACATCTTCATGTTATTTTCTATGTTCAGTTCTGATTACGAAGTCATGTTTTTGTCCTGATCAACCCTCATTACAGAATAGTCTTATCTAAAGCTGATGGTCTGTGAAATTGTTCGTGTAAACAGCAGAACACCAAAGGCTATCTATCTGATATGATAGTAAACAGTGGCAGTGAATGGGTACCAGGGACAGCTTTTCTCTTTTACAGTACCCCCTTTTGCCCAAGGGCAGAAAGCATTAAGCCTTAGGAAATTAATTCACAATACAGTTTTTTCCTTTGTTACTCTGACAAAATATCTGACAAAAGCAACTTAAAGAACGTTTATTTTTGGCTCACAGTTTGAGGATACATTCCATCATGGCAAGGAAGTCCTGGTGGCAGGAGCTTGAGGCAGCTGGTGACATTGCTTCTGTAGTCAGGAAGGAGAGCAATAAATGCTGGTACTCAATTCACTTTCTCCTTTTCATTAATTTCAGGATCCTAGCCTACATTAAGGGTAGGTCTTTACATTTCGATTAACAAAACCTAAATTAAAGTCTCTCTCACAGGCATTCTCAATGGTTTAACACCTAGGCGATTTCAGATCCTGTGAAATTGATAATCACTATTAACCATCACACCAGTCTTTCATCACTGGCAATATTTTGCTGATCAGAGATTAAAGAATGTAGTTTGTGCTACACTCAGGTTAGTCTCCCTTGCTCCATTTATTTCAGGTTGTTGAATCCTCTGATGTAAAAAGAGCAGAACTGTGACATTTAAGTGTTTGGATAAAATCCATGCATCAACTGCAGCACAGAAATTTTTAGAAATTACTTATTAGTCCTTAAACAATCCTTGAAGGTAAGGACTTATCAAATCTAATCAATAGAGCCAGCTGGTTATACCTGGAGGGCTAGGTAATCATGGCTTATGTCTTTGTCTTGTAGTATATAGGTATAGCAAATGTGTGCATGACCATCACCAGCTCCATATCTCAACACAATCAGGTGAAATATGTCATATCCAGAAATTGGTTAAATTTAGAATAGCAATGGTTTGGAAAAAACTTACAGGATGATGTTTTTCCTTAAGTGGCAGAAGGAGACTATATGGAATCATGTACAGGAATGAAGATAAGAGAGAGAAATAGTAGAAAAGCAACTACTCAGAAGAATGCTAAAGAATTATTTTTGTTGCATTGACTAAGGTGGAAGCTGTTCATTTTTTTATGGCGGAATCTTCCATTACTTGGAAGATGTTATGTTTGTAGGCACAGGGTTCTGGGAGGACTCGTAAGAATCCTGTTTAAAGTCTTGAAATCAACAGGATGGATATCCCAGTATTCAAGAGGACATGATATACACTTTTAAGTTGAGACACGAATGAAAGTATCAAAACCTTCGATTGTTATTGTTAAGTCACTTGTTAGCAATACTTGATATTTTCCAATTAGGCTCGATTCCTGTTTTTCTCTGATATCTAATGAGAAGAACAAGTTGGCAAATTATAGATTATGCAGAGTTTGTTTTGGTATGTTTTTTAAATGTACCTCATAGTCATAGTTTTAAATCTTAAATTATTGTATAAGTATATAATAACTAAACCTGTAATTCACTCAAATCTCGACTGACTGATATTCTTCAATGTATGGGCCAATATTATGATCTCACAGGAAGAAAGCTGTAGGTCCCAGGGTAGTTTCATCTTATTATCATAAAGCTAATAGCAATATGTAGGGCCTTCAAAGCTTGAGGGTTTCTGAATGTAGTTTTAGTTTTAGAATTCCAATAGTTCTCTCTGCTTTTCTGGAATACTATGGATAATAAAGGCAGTGAAGGGACTGGAGAGATTTCTCAGCAGTTAAAAGCACTGGCTGCTCTTGCAGAGGACCCAGGTTTGATTCCCAGTACCCACATGGCAATGAACAATCCCCTCCAGTTCCAAGGGGATTCAATGCCCTCTTCTGACCTCTGCAGACATTGCACAACACAGGTAACACCAACGTACATGCAAGTAATACACTCATACACATAAAAATAATAATAAGTGAAATATTAAAAAGATAAAGACACTGAAGTTTTTCAATAAAAGGTAAAACTTTGGAGTTTGTTAATAAAAGTTCAAGCAAATAAGTGCCTCTGTCACTAGAGAAAGAGAAACGGGAATTCCTCACTGTCATTGGGCTTCCAAGAAGGAAAAGCTTCAGCTCACTTCCACACTAAACAAATAAGACTACTTCGCAGCCCTTTGTACAAGGTAAATGTGTCACTTGTGTAAAATGCATTTGGAGGTATTTAGAGCAATAGGATTCTTAGCAATTGCTCATATCACAGTACCATAATTTTACAAGGATTTAGTTGTTGGAAGGTTGAATATATTTTGGAATCATCCTCAGCAACACCTTTAAAATTAACTTACCATCGCTGATTTAATGATGCGGCCAAGTTATATTTGCAATTGTGGATACTACTGTGAAGATTTGTCTTGATAAATGACATTTTAAATGGTAGGGTGCTAGGCCGGGCATAGTGGCCCACGCCTTTAATCCCAGCACTCGGGAGGCAGAGGCAGGCGGATCTCTGTGAGTTCAAGGCCAGCCTGGTCTACATAGTGAGTTCCAGGACAGCTGGAGCTACAGGAAGACCCTGTCTCAAAAAGCCAAAAAAAAAGAAAAGAAAATGAAAAGAAAGAAAAAAATGGTAGGGTGCTAAGAGTCAACCATCTGAAAGCACATACAATCTTAAGTGCTCCTCTTTTTTTTTTTTTCAAATCAAGAGCTATAATAGTTAATAACAGCTTCTTTTAATTCTAAGAATTTGGATCTCTGGGTCTTTGCAGTTGGAATAACTGTATTAATTATGTTTTTATTACTGTGAGCATATGCTTGAGAAGAAGCAATTTGAAGGAAGAAGGATTTATTTTGGCTCAGATAGCTGGTCACATTATGTCCACAGTCAGGAAACAGAGAGGGAGAAATGCTGATTCTCAGATCTGTTTCTCCTTGTTATTCAGTCCAGAATTCTAATGCGGTGCCACCAACAGTCAGGGCAGGTCTTCCCTTTTCAAAACTCTTTGGAAACATCCTCAAAGATATGACCAGAGATTGACTCCTAGGCAAATCCAAATCCAGTCAATTAATGTAGCCATGTAATCAATTTAAGTTATATGAAAGGTATTTTATTATAATTATTCAATTATCATATATAAAATTAATGCATTTCATGGTGACATTTGGCTATATGCAATATTGTGGTTTGATCTTATCTATTTTCCATACTATACTCCTTTATTTTCCTTCTCTTCGTTCTCATCCAGTCACCTTCCCTAAATGTCAAGCCTCCATTTTCAGTTTACCTTTTTCTGTTTGTTCGTTTGCTTCAATATCGGAGAGAAAACATGATACTTTCTGTGTCTGACTTTTGCTTAACCTCCAGTTCCACTCGTTTTCCTGCTAATGACATTATTTCATTCTTCTTTGTGTGAATAAGATGCTGTCACATATATGTACCATATTTTTATCCATTCATCTGTTGATAAGCATTTAGAATGATGCTATATTTTGGCTATTGTGAATAGTACCACAGTGAACATGTGTATGCAGGTATCTCTATTGTGTGATGAATTTATTTTCTTTGTATACCTAGGAGTGGCATAGCTGGATTGTATGGTAGATCTACTGTTAGATTTTTGAAGAACCTCCATACTGATTTCCACAGTGGCTGTACTAATTTACATTACCACGAGCCGTGTATAAGGATTCTCTACAATTCTTGCTGTGCTAGCATTTAAAAATTTATAATAGCAATTCTGACTGTGATGGAATATCAATAATATTTTGATTTTTATTTTCTGATGACAAAATATATCAAACATTTTTCCATCCGTTTTTTGAGACGTGTCTGTTCAGATCAGATGCCTATTTGCTGAATAGATTCACTTGTTCTTTTGTCGTTAGTGTTTTTGGGGGGACCAGCTACTAAACATTTTTTATTAAGCAAATTTGCTTATGTGAACATTCAATTCAGATGATAATAAATACATATTTTGTTCTGAAATTTAAAATGCAATTTACTAATGAGTGCATAATGTGTTAAATGTAGCCCGTGTGAGAACAGGTATCTTTTGAAGAAGGGACTTTTGATATATATTCTGGATACTAACCTTCTGTTGACGAATATATGGCTAAGATTTTCTCCCATACTGTAAAATTTTTCTGTTGATTGCTTTCTTTGATGTGCCAAAGCTTTTTAATTTCATTGAATCCCATTTTATATTCATGGTTTTTTTTTTGCTCTCCAGAGATATTTTATGCATATAATCAAATAGTGTGTTTTCTAAAGCACAAAAGGTAGGTTATATCTCACAATTTCTATATTTAATTTTTACATTTCATATGCCTTGGAGATTATTCCAGGCTATGAACCCTTTAGTTATGAGGATTCGT
>NW_008341888.1:3117110-3136487 GCF_000622305.1 Nannospalax galili | reverse complement strand
GTGGGCAGCCTTGTCTGGTTCCTGATTTCAATGGGAATGCTTCCAGTTTTTCTCCATTTAGAATGATGTTGGCTGTGGGTTTGTTATATATGGCTTTAATTATGTTGAGGTATGTTCCCTCCAGTCCAATTCTCTCTAGAACTTTAAACATAAAAGCATGTTGAATTTTGTCAAAGGCCTTCTCTGCATCAATTGAGATGACCATGTGGTTCTTGTCATTGAGCCCATTTATGTGATTTATGACATTTATTGACTTACATATATTGAACCATCCCTGCATCTCTGGAATAGAGCCAGCTTGATCATGGTGGATTGCTTTCTTTGATGTGCCAAAGCTTTTTAATTTCATTGAATCCCATTTTATATTCATGTTTTTAATTCCTAAACTACTAGAGTCAAAATAAGGGAATTATTGACTAGACCAGTATCTTGTAGTGTATTTTAAGAATTAATCTATCATTATAATACAGTTTATGACAATATTAGTTTTAATCTTTATTTTAAAACCATTAATAAGCAAATCAGAATTTCTCAAGAAAATCTCTAGATCTGTGTAGGGTTTGACTTATTGTAGAGCAAAGAAAATATAGAATATTTCTTTTTCAAGTAAGAAAATGAATGTAGGTAGGTTTGAAATATTGCAGCAATGGATAATGATATGTGAAGAAAGTGACCATAATAGCCTAGATTCTGCAAATTGTTGACCTTAATTCTAAAATAATTCATATGACATGAGAAAGCACATAGTTTAATAGAGACTTGCAACATAAAGTTTTTCATGTTTGTTATTATTTTATACTTCCACTGGACATAATACAAGGCTTAAATAAACAATAGATCTCTAGTGTCTATGTAACTGATCTTTGGTGGTTATTCAAACTCATTGCAAAAAAAAAGAGGTTTATAAACTTGGACTCGATAACATTTTGTGAGATAGAGAATTATTAAATAAAAGTATGTACTTTTTATGCTATTCAGATTTATTACATGCTATGTCTTTATTGTCTATGTATAAATGTGCATAAGTGTATACACATATATTTTTAAAGCATAGGATTCAAAACCTAAATTATTATTTATATTTTAAAAATATATCTACAAACTATATGTGCTGATGTTACCCTAAAATACACCCTTTACTGAAATATTAAACAAAACTGTGCATGACTTCTGCAAAAAAGAGCATGTACCTTTTAATGCAAAATATTCAGTTATTGGAAGATGATTATATTAGCACATTAAAATATTTATTAGTATTATTTTAAACTTATGTGTCTGTACACATGAGTGCTGGTGCCTGTGGAAGCCAGAACTATTCAATTTCCCTAGAGCTGTAATTATAAGTGGTTATGACCTGACTGATATGGGTGTTCGTTACCAAACCCGAGTCCTCTGGAAATCAGTATGCACTCTTAATAGCTGAGCCATTTGTCCAGCTCCATATTAGCATATTTTAATTATGTGTAAATAACATAGGAAATTAAATTCTTTTATGTTTGTCATATTTTTTAAAATATTTTTATTGAGTTGTGCATTTTTGTGCATATAAAAGATCTTTATCTGCACATGCTGACATCATTGCTGTAGGTTCACATGAGCACGGTCCCAGGAGCTTGTAGAACACTATTTCCATATGGTCATGCGCCTCCTCCCTGACTCTTATAATCTTTCTGCCCCCTCTTCCAAAAGGGTCCCTGAGCCCTTGGTGGATGTAGTTTAATATGAGTCCTGTCCAAGGACCAGCATTCTTTAGGGCTTTAGTCTCTACACTTTGGCCATTTGTAATCTTATGTATCCCAGGCCTTCTGTTGCATGAGGGGACTTCATTAATGAGAACTGAGGTATCCATTATTGTCCTCTTCTTTACTCCTTGTTCTATACTCTGTGAGCCTTAGGTGTAGAGGTTGCATTGTAGATGTGCCATTTAGACTTGGGAAATTCACAGACAATGTCTGTGTGTGACCAGTTGTGGTACTCTATAATAATCTTCATCTGGTGCAAAAGAAGTTTCTTTGATGAGTGGTAACCGGGATATTTGTCTATAAATATAAGGATACATATTTTGCACATAGTAAGAAATTACATTAATCCTAGGGATATGAAAGTTTTGGGGTTTTCTCTGAGATCTATGACCTCTCCAGTCATGTGTATTTGGCTATGTTTTCAGTACCACATGAGAGTTTCCTCCCACTGAGTGGGCTTTTAGTACAATTAGGTAGTTGTTGATTGCCCCCAAGATAAAAGTGCCACTACTACACCAATGTCATGTGCTATGCAGGTCCTTGATGTGGTTATTTGGTCTTGACGCTGGTGTTGGACCATCGATTGATGGTCTCCCTTAGCACCTTGCATAGTGCTTTCCAAAGCTATGATAGCTAGACTTCAGGGGAAGTAACTTCCACGTCAGTTCAAGCTCCATTGCTCCAAATCCTGTGTCTGAAGTATGTTCTGTCTTCAGCAGTAGGGTCTTACCTTCAAGTTCTGGGAGGCAATCAACTGCTGTGGCAATAGTCCCTTGAACCACCCTGGCCAACAACTCAAAGGAAGGTTTCTCCTGTCTAACACTGTTTCTTGTTATGTAGTCTTTAGCTATACACATGGACACATTAGAGATATTATATGTGTAATTTGTCATTAAGTTGTTGAACTAATATGATTTACTCTGATTTTTAACACTAGCTAGTCATTATTTATATCTCCTCTCTTTCTCTCCCTGTCTAACCCTTACACCTTGACTTCCCCATTTAAAGTGGCCCATTTTCCCTCATTTTTTCCTTGATAATACCAGTTTTCTATCATCCCACCTCTCAAGCTCCTTCTTTCCCTATGGTCCCACCTCTCTGACCCATGCAAGTCTTTCCTAAAGCAAGGAACTCTAGATAGGCTGGCTAGACCTCAGTAGATGAACTTGCACTGAGGGACATCTGGGAACACTAACTTGACACAATAGACCTTAAGACAAATGACAGAATGTATGAATTCCACTGGGGTGAGGCTGTGGGAAAGTGCCAGTTGTGAAGAGTGTATAAAGGTGATTGATTGATTGAGATGTTCTGTATGAAATAGACAAAAATTCAATAAAAGATCTTAATCAAATTTAGATTGTCTCCCCCATCTACACCACCCATGTTGTAGTCTCTTATTTTCTAAACCTTAGCAAGTTTTGACCTTCTTTGTGCATCACACTATTATATAAGGAAGCTTCACTGCTGAGAGTTGAGAAATATATTAGTATTCTCTCCACCCCTTGTTCTGCTATGTTTCATGAGCCTTAGATATAAAAGTTCCATTGTAAATGTGTCACTTAGGGCTAGGCATCTCTCAGACATATACTCTCTGTGTCTGACCGGTTCTGGAATTCTGCAGTAGCCCCCGTCTGTTACAAAAAGAAGGTTCTTTGATGAGTGGTATACAGTGTATTTGTCTGTAAATATAAAGATCCCATTTAGCATACAGTAAGAAATTTCATGTGTCTAGAGATATACTAGAGATAGGTTTTTTTTCTAGGATATATGACCTTTCTAGCCATGTGTATTTGGCTATATTTACAGTGCCACCCATGAGTTCCCTCCCATTGAGAAGACTTTAAGTCCAATTAGATAACTGTTGATTACTCTGTAGATAAAAGTGCCATTACTACACCAATAGAGATAATTTACTGTGCCAGTGGTAATTAGGCTTTAGAGCTGGGTTGGACTGTTGATTGATTTTCTTCCTTAGCAACTCACACAGTATGCCCTAGAACTATGAGAGCTAGTCTTCAGGCAGAAGGCTTTCAAATTAGTTCCAGCTCCATTGTTCCAAGTCCTGTATCCAAAGTATGTTCTGTCTTCAGGAATAGAGTCTTACCTTCAAGTTCTGGGAGGTAACCAAGGGATTAGCAATAGCCTGTATTATTTGGGGAGTATCTTGAATTACTCTGACCAACAATTCAAAAGGAGGTTTCTCCTGTCTTGCACTGTGTTCCTTAAGTCCATTTAAATGATTTCTTACATTTATTGACCTATGTATACTGAACCATTCTTGCAACTCTGGAATGAAACAGACTTGATCATAGTGGATGATCTTTTTGATGTGTATCTGAATGCAGTTTGAGAGTATCACATTCAGAATCTTTGTGTCTATCTTCATTAAGGATGTGGGCCTGTAATTTTTTTTTGTGTGTGTCTTTACCTGGTTTTGGGATTAGAATGATACTGGATTCCTAGAAGGAGTTTGGGAGTTCTCCCTCTGTTTCTATCTTTTTGAATATTAAAAAGTATTGGTTTGTAGATATTCTTTGAATGTCTGGTAGAATTCTGTTGTGAACATATCTGGGCCTGGGCTTTTTTTAGTTGGGAGGTTTTATATTGCTGTTTCAGTTTCCTTATTTGTTATGGGTCTGTTTAAGTTCTTGATCTCTTCTTGATTTAATTTTGGTGGTTTCCTTTATTTTGAAATTCATCCATTTCTCTTACATTTTCAAATTTACTAGACTACAGATTTTTAAAGTATTCCCTTAAAATGTCTTGTATTTTTTTGGTATCTATTGTTATAATTCCCCTTTCATCTCCAATTTTGTTAATTTTGATTTCCTTTTTCTTATGGTTAACTGGGCTAAGGGTTTGTTTATCTTATTTATCTTTTCAAAGAACCAGCTCTTAGATTCATTAATTCTTTATATTGTTTTTTTTATTTCAATTTCATTTATTTCTGGTTTGATTTTGTTGTTTTCTTCTCATCTACTAGGTTTGGGTTTGTTTTTTTCTTACCTTTCCAGTTTTCAGTTGCACTGTTAAGTCATTTATATGTGTTCTTTCTGATTTTTTAATGTAAGCACTTAGAGCTATAAACTTCCCTCTCAAGACTGCTTTTAAAGTGTCACAGAGGTTTTGTTATGTTGTGTTATCATTTTCATTTAGTTTCAGGAATACATTTGTTTCTTTTTTAATTTCTTGTTTGACTCGCTTATCAACAAGGAGTGTGTTGTTTACTCTCTATGAGTTTGTGTAGTTACTAGAGATTTTTGTATATGTTGAGGTTTGTTTTGTGTCCCAGTACATGGTCAGTTTTAGAGAGACTTGCATGGACTGCTTAATAGAAAGTGTATTCTTTGGTGCTTGGGTGGAATATATTGCAGATGTCTGTTATGTTCATTTGATGTAAGATGTCATTTAATTAAGATGTCTCTCTGTTTATTCTTTGTCCTGGTGACTTATCTATTGCAGATAGTGGAGTACTGAAGTTACCAATCATGACTGAGTTGGGGTTATTCTGTATCTTAAAGTTATGTAGTAATGTTTTTATGAAATTAGGTGCAACAAAGTTTGGTACACTCCTGTTCATGATTTTAATATCTTCTTGGTCAATTGTTCACTTGATCATAATGAAGTGACACTCTTTATCTCTTCCAATTAGTTTTAGTTTGAAGTCTTTTTTGTCAGATACTAGAATTGCAACACCTGCTTGCTGCTTAGTGCCATTTCTTTGGAATATATGTTCTTACATCATTTCACCTTCATGTAGTGCCTATCTTTGAAGGTGAGACAAGTTTCCTGAAGACAACAAAAATATGGATTTTATTTCTTAATCCATTCCACTATCCTGTGTCTTTTGACTGGGGAGTTAAAGTCTTTGATATTTAGAATTATTATGTGTATTGGTTACTGTCATTTAAATTTTTGTTTTTGGTCCTATTTTTTATTTCTGTAATTATACCTCCCTTGGTTTTCTTTCTTGAAACTCTTGGGTATAGTCATTCCTATCTTTGATCCTTTATATTGTGTCAAGTATTCTTTGTAGGGCTGGTTTGCTAGGCATGGATTCTTTCAGCCTATTCATGTCATGGAAAGTTTTCCATTCGCCTTTGACTCTAATAGTTTTGTTGGGCAAAGTATTCTGGGTTGGTATCCATGGTCATATAAAACTGGAACTACTTTGGTCCAGGCTCTTCTGGCTTTCTTAGTTTGCATGGAAAATTTAGCTGTAATTCTGATGGATTTTCCTTTATACTTATCTTGTTGTTTTTCTCTAGCAGCTTTCAGTATCCTTTTTGTTCTGTATAGTGTTTTTGCTATGATGTGCTGTGGGGATGAAGGATAGTGCCCCTCAGACCCCCTCCCTGCCCTCTGAGAAAGAGCTACCCTCTGCCTGACTCTGGAAATCCCCTCCATTGTTCAAACCCTTTCCTGGTACATCTGTTTATGGTTTCTATGGAAATGGTCCAGGGCAGGAGAGGAAGAACGTTCTGCCCTAGGTAAGCTAGCCAGTGGTTGTACAGGTTAAGGCTCTGGAAATCAGCCCTAGATTGTTCAAATCCTTTCCTGGTTCTTTTGTATGGTTTATATAGAAATCCCCTGCTTTGTGGTTTTTGTGGTTTTTGTGCTTAAAAGCCCTGTGTTTTCACAGCTTGAGGTTTCAGTACAGCTCCTGAGACTGTCTGTGTCCTCAGTTGGTTGGCTCCAATAAAGCGCTTGTGATTTTACTGGGACTCAGTGTCTGAGTGGTCAATTCAGGGAATTCTTCAGACCCTGAATATTTTCGGGGCTCTTCCTGGATTCCCTAAAGACCCTCGGTCTGTTTCCTGTCTTTTTCTGTCCTCCGTCTGGCACCTGGAGACTTCAGTTCTGATTCCTCCCACGGTGAGTCTGTTTCGGTTTCTGTTCTGACTGTCCAGACTTCTGGGGGCTCAAGGGGGAGAAACTGGATGCAGCATTGCTCCCTGAGCAGGAGGACAGGGGATGCCCCAACCCTCCATTTGATTGGTTGACTGTGTGGCCTTTGGGCATTTGCCATTGACCCTAGTTGTGCCCGCAGTGACAATCGAACTTGCAGTGACTCTCCAACATGCAGCGCTTTCATTTTGTGTCATCCTGGTTTCAAGTCTCTGTTTCCTGTTTGTCTTGTTCTCATTGCTCTCTGTTTTGGATTAATCCTTTTCTTTTCCATTATGGGTCAGATTCCTTCATCTGAAGATATTCCCCTTGACCTAATTGTTTCTCATTTTAAAGATTTCCAAAAGGTGACTGCAATCTCTGGAGACACTGTCTATCTGGGGAAATTCCAGACCCTTTGGTCTCTTGAATGGCTGTCCTTTGATGTAGGGTGGCCCTCTACTGGGTCCTTTGAGATTAAGAAGCTTTCTTCTCTTCAGGCCATGATCCTTGGAAGCCCAGGACACCCTGATCAGGTTCCTCATGTCATGGCTTACTTTTACCTTTTGGACAAACCTCCCAAATGGTTGCGACCCAATTTACCTCCTTCTCCCTCAAAATCCTCCCTCTTGTTTCTGGGTCCTCGACAGACTCTTCTCCAGTCTCACCCACCTCCTGTCCTCCTCCCTTCAACTGAGGACTCTTTCTTGGATCCTCCTCCTTACTCACATTCCCCAACTGCTCCTCCTCCTTCCCCAGCCTCTCCTCCTTCCCCAATCACCCCTCCATTCCTCACCCCTCTCCACACATGTTCAGGATAGCCCTACAGGCCTGAAGTGACTCCTGCCATCTTTCCCCTCCATGCTATGGCCCCACCAGACTCCTCTGGCCATAGTTTTCTTGTTTATACTCCCTTCTCAACTAGTGATCTTTATAATTGGAAATTGAAAAATCCCCCTTTCTCTGAAAAACCACAGCCTTGACTGGGTTGTTGGAGACGATTTTCCTTACCCATCAACCCACATGGGACAATGTCCACCAACTCTTCCTCACTCTGTTCACCACTGAGGAATATACCTGGATCCTCTCAGAGGCCCGGAAACGGGTGCCGTCTGAGAATGGCCGATTCACTGAGGATCCAACGGGGATTGAGGACACCTTTGCTTGACACCACCCCAGATGGGACCCCAACACCTGTGAAGGTAGGGAAGCACTCAAACTCTATTGCCAGATTCTTATGGGAGGTCTCCAGGCTGTTGCCAAAAAGCCTACGAATTTGTCAAAAGTCAGTCAGGTTTTACATGGACAGACAGAAGCTCCAGAACAGTTTCTGGAAAGGCTTATGGAGGCTTATAGAGCCTACACTCCTACTGACCCTGAGGCACCAGAGAACCAACGAGCCATAAACGTAGCCTTTGTGACTCAGTCAGTATCTGACGTCTGCAAAAAGTTACAAAAGTTGGATGGTTTCAAAGGTAAGAGTCTCTCTGAATTGCTTGAAATACCCCAAAAAGTTTTTAATAACCGTGAGACCCAGGAAGAACATGAGGAACGTCACAACTGAAAACTGGCCTGAGCTTTGGCACTAAGAGAAGGAGAATGCCCCTGGAGGATATATCCTCTGGGGAAGCAGAACTGGCAGACTGGACCACCTCCCAAAAACAAGAGAGACCAATGTGCTTACTGCAAGGAGATGGGACACTGGATTTGGGATTGTACTCAGTGTCATAAAGGAGCTCAAAAGGTACTTGAATTAAAGAACTGAGGGGGTCAGGGCTCCTCTCCCCTCCCTGATCCCCAGCTAACCCTAAAAGTGGGAGGGAGGCCTATTGACTTTTTGGTTGATACCGGCACCACCTTCTTGGTTCTAAAGAAGCCCCTTGGCCCCCTGGCCTCATGGCAGCACACCTACATTCAAGGAGTTGCAGGTAGCCACTCTTATCCTTGGACCACTCAGAGAACTGTCAATTTGGGCATGGGGCATATTCAACATTCCTTCATGGTTATTCCTGACTCTTCTTACCTACTACTGGGCAGAGACTTGCTAAGTAAACTTGGGTCCTCAATTCATTTTTGACAAAGATAAGGTCAATGTAGAAACCACCAGATTTGTTCTCACCCTGTGGGCTGAGGCTGAATACCATCTCCATGAGGAGCCCCCTCTGGACCAACTGGTGTCCCTAACTGCTAAGTTGATACAAGCAATCCCTCAGGTCTGAGCTGAGGGTAACCCCCTAGGATTTGCAGCCCACTAACCACCCATGGTGATCTCTCTGGAGGCCTTTGCCAGTCCAGTTCGGGTATGACAATACCTGATATCTCTTGAAGCACGTGCCTCTATGTGGATCCACCTAAAAAGACTCCAGGAATCTGGCATTTTGATCCCCTGTCAGTTCCCCTGGAATACCCCACTACTCCCCATGAAGAAACCAGGAACTAATGACTATAGACCTGTACAGGATCTGAGAGAGGTAAATAAGAGAGTCATGGACATACACTCCACTGTGCCTAATCCTTACAGTCTCCTGAGCTCCCTGGCCCCTGACAGGATGATTTATATTGTCCTGGATTTGAAAGATGCCTTTTTCAGTATCCCTTTGGACAAGGGGAGCCAATCCATCTTTGCCTTTGAATGGCAAGATACTGAAGAAGGGTTCTGTGGCCAACTGACATGGACTAGGCTTCCACAAGGGTTTAAGAACTCCCCCACCATCTTGGTGAGGCCTTGCATGAAGACCTGCAAGAGTTCTGAACTGCTCACCCTGAAGTTTCTCTTCTGCAATACGTAGATGATTTGCTCCTCACCACTTCTGACCACTCCTCTTTCCTAGAGGCTACAGAAGACTTATTGAAGGAACGTCAACATCTGGAGTACAAAGTTTTGGCTAAAAAGGCTTGGATCTGCCACGAGGAGGTACAGTATCTGGGGTTTCAGTTGGAAGGGGGTATGTGCAGGCTCTCCTCTGCAAGGAAAATGGCTGTCCTGGACATCCCCATTCCCCAGAGTCAGAGGCAAGTCAGAGAATTCCTGGGGTCAGCTGGATATTGTCACCTATGGGTGCCTGGTTTTGCAGAACTGGCCAAGCCTCTATATGAGGTAACAAGGGGGGAGGAACCCTCAGCATTCTCCTGAGATGAACAACAGCAGTCCTTTGACAACCTGAAACTGGCCCTCGCTTCTGCACCAGCCCTAGCCCTGCCAGATGTCTTGAGGCCCTTCTACTTTTATGTAGATGAATAGCTAGGTGTAGCAAAGGGAGTTCTTGCTCAGACTTTGGGCCCCTGGAAGAAACCGGTGGCCTACCTCTCAAAGAAATTAGACTCAGTAGTGGCTGGATAGCCAGCCTGTCTGAAGATTATAGCAGCCACCACAGTCCTAGTTAAGGATGCTGAAAAGCTCACCTTGGGGCAACAACTGATTGTGACTACCTCCCATGCTATTGAAGGGGTACTGAGGGCCCTGCCTGATCACTGGCTCTCCAACCAATCTCTCCTACTAGATGTGCCTCGCCTGACATATGGTGACCAGTGCCTTAAACCCTGCATTCCTGCTCCCTGAGACTAAGTCTGAGACAGCTGTGCATTGTGACTGCTCTGAACTGCTGCAATATGTCCAGGGAAGCTGACCTGACCTCACTGACATACCACGGAAGAGCCCTGACTTGGTGATGTACACAGACAGGAGTAGTTACATAAAAGATGGAGTCAGGTATTCAGGGGCAGCAGTAGTCACCCAGGAAGACGTCCTATGGGTGGAAGCCCTGCCGAAAGGAATCTCTGCACAAAAGGCCAAACTGATAGCCTTGATCCAGGTGCTAAGACTGGGAGACATGAGCCATCTATCGAGAAAGAGGCCACCTGACATCAGAAGACTAGCAAAAATAAACAAGAGATCATTGATTTGTTAAGAGTCATATGGATGCCCAAAAGAGTGGCGGTTATTCACTGCCCAGGACACCAAAAGAATAACACTCCTGAGGCCCGAGGAAATCAAAAGGCACATCAAGTTGCCAAGGAAGCAGCAGAATCCCCTTCCGAACCTGTGCTCTTAGCCCTGACAAATCCTATGTTACCTGAAAAGCCTTCATACACAGAAAAGGATGACACGTATTTCCAGACAATTCCAAATGGGTATGTCTCCTCAGGATGGAGACTCACTCCAGATGGCAAGGTCATCCTCTCCCACCACCTGGGGGAAATGCTGGTTCACCAACTTCATGAAGGAACCCACATGGGAAAAGAAAAGATCAGGTTATTACTAACTAGATGCTTCCAGTTTCCTTCCTCAACAGCTAATATACAGGACATCACCTCCAGATGCATGGCATGCCAGATGACTAATGCCTACCCAAAAAATGATAAATCCTCAGGAAAACGTGAAAGAGGGACTTTCCCTGGAGTCCAATGGGAAGTAGACTTCACTGAGGTAAAGCTGGGTCAGTTTGGATATAAATATTTACTGGTTTTTGTAGACACCTTTTCAGGATGGGTAGAAGCCTTTCCCACCAAAAAGGAAAGGGTGACCATGGTTGCCAAGAAGCTATTGGATGAATTCATTCCCAGGTTTGGTGTGCCCTTCACGTTGGGATCTGATAATGGACCAGTGTTTATCTCTCAGGTAATACAGGCCTTAGCAAAGGCCCTTGTAATAAATTGGAAACTACATTGTACATACCATCCCCAGAGTTCAAGACAGGTAGAGAGAATGAATCAGACCATTAAGGAGACCTTGACTAAATTAACCCTAGAATCTGGTGAAGACTGGGTGGCTTTCCTCCCTTTTGCCCCCCTTAGAGTTAGAAACTCCCCTTATATCCAAGGAATTACTCCTTTTGAAATTCTCTTTGGGAGAACCTCTCCCCTGGTCCTGGATTAAGGTCAGAATTATTGGCTGAAATATCTTATCATGAAATCCTCCAGTCTGTTAGGGCCTTGCAGGCAATACAAGAGCACCTCCACCTTTTGATCCGGCACGTGCACGAACTGTCCCCCGTCACTCCACATCCTTACCAACGTGAAGACATTGTCTGGATAAAGCAACATCAGAAGGAAACATTGGCCCCTCGGTGGAAAGGACCATTCACTGTGATCCTGACAACTCCCACAGCAGTGAAAGTGAATGGACAGCACTCTTGGATACATCATTCACACGTCAAACCTGCCCAGAATGACCAGAAGAGGTAGAAGGTCCAACCCCACCCAGAAGACCCCCTAAAACTCTGACTGATAAAAGACAGCCCATCTACTACTCCCCCACTGTAATTAGGACTCTTCTTTTCTTAAATCTACCCCTTGGGACTAATCCCCAGGGAGTTTACCAACCCCAGACTTACGTCTGGAAATTATCTGATATAAAAACTGGAAAAACTATTATGGAAGTTACGCCCCCTAATCCTCAGGTCGCTCCCTGATTTAAAACTGATCTGTGTTCCTTATGGCCGATGCTTGTCTCCCTAAAACAATTGGTAGCCAATAGTGTCTGTGGGGGATCATTTGGGGGATCAGTAGCAATAGCAATGTCAGGAGCATCTGGACAAGCATCCCTTCTTGCTACTGGATGCAGAGATGGCACTATAGGTGCAGTAAAGGCCTTGGGAATGGCCTTCTATGCATTCCTGGAAAACATGGGAACTGATTGTGATGATGAGGGAAGTTATTTCAGTGCTCACTGGGGATGTGAAGCTTGGGCCCCAATGTTCCTTAAACAACAAGATCCATACCTTAGTATCAAATTGGAAAAAAATAAGTCTTGCTCAGTTCCCAGGACCTGCAACCCACTTACTATAACCTTAAAGAGGTGGGATGTTTTTTCAGCAGACCAAAAATGGGACATGGGCCATACATGGGGACTAAGAGCCTATGTGTCTGGTATGGACCCCGGAACCCTATTCACAATTCAAAGATTCCCAAGAACCATACCACCTAGATCCATAGGGCCTTTGGCAGAGCTTAAGCTGGATTTCCCTCCTCCCTCTTTGAGGACCCCCAGCTTAAACACACTCCCAACTACAAGGGTGATACCTTTAAAGGATAAAGACCCCCCCCGAGAGGGAGCCTCTTATAAATAATATACAGTCCACTTTTCAATATTTGAATAACATGCACCCTGAGATGACCAGGGATTGTTGGCTCTGCCTGGATCCCCGACCACCCTATTATATAGGTTTTGCCCTTACTGTAACAAAAAAGAATTAAAATTAGTACCCATGAATGATACTGCCTCATGCCCCTGGGAAACCGCTTTCACCCTAGGAGATCTACAAGCCCAAGGGACTTGCTTCATGTCAAACGAATATCCCTTAACCACCTCTCCTTACTTTGGAATTTGTAACCAGTCCTATATCCTACCTGAGGACACCTGGCCTATAGGAGATACTCAACTACTTGCTACCTCCTGATCTACTTGGTTTGCTTGTTCTTCTGGCTTAACCCCTTGCCTACACCCCAGTTACTTCAAGGGAAGAAAAGAATTTTGTGTCCTGGTACATGTCATGCTCCAAGTATATTACTATGGGGGAGATGCGGGTAGACACCATATGGACCTCTCCTGGCCTTGCAGGGCAGCAACCACCACCATTCTAGTCCCCCTCAACATGGGGATGGGGATAGCTGGGTCTGCCACCATCAGAACAGCGGCATGGGTCACAAGTGACCGGAACTTAAGGATCTTGAGTGAACAGGTTGATAAAGATATCAGAAGATTACATGTCACTGCTTCCTATTTAGAGAAACAAGTCGACTCCTTAGCTGAAGTAGTCCTATAAAATAGAAGGGGCCTTGACTTACTGTTTCTTAAAGAAGGTGGACTCTGTATGGCTTTAGGAGAAACGTTTTTATGCGAACCATTCATGTGTGATTAAGGACACCCTGGCTCAGGTTAAACAGAGTCTCCTAGAATGAGAAGAGCTTAGAAAGGGTTCCCAGAACTGGTTTGAGTCCCTCTTCTCCTGGTCACGATGGCGTGCCACCCCTATTATTGCTCTGGTAGGTCCCCTCTTAATTCTTTTGGCACTGTTAACCTTTGTACCCTGTATCTTTAATGCCCTAGTCAAGTTTGTTAAACAAAGGGTCTCCGCTGTACAACTGATGGCTATGAGGGAAAATTACAATCCCCTAGACAACACATATGAATTGATGGTTTGATTCAAGAAGATTTCCCAAAACAAAAGGGGGGAATGAAGGAGAGTGCCCCTCAGACCCCCTCCCTGCCCTCTGAGAAAGAGCTGCCCTCCGCCTGTCTCTGGAAATCCCCTCCATTGTCCAAACCCTTTTCTGGTACATCTGTTTATGGTTTCTATGGAAATGGACCAGGGCAGAAGAGGAAGAATGTTCTGCCCCAGGTAAGCTAGCCAATGGTTGTATAGGTTAAGGGCTCTGGAAATCAGCCCTAGATTGTTCAAATCCTTTCTTGGTTCTTCTGTTTATGGTTTCTATAGAAGGCCCCTGCTTTGTGTTTTTTGCAGGTTTTGTGCTTAAAAGCCCTGCATTTTCACAGCTTGAGGTTGCAGTACAGCTCCCGAGACTGTCTGTGTCACCAGCCAGTCAGCTCCAATAAAGCACTTGTGTTTTTACTGAGACTCAGTGTCTCAGTGGTCAATTCAGGGAATTCTTCAGACCTCGAACAGGGGGTTTCTATTCTGGTCCTGTCTAATTGGTGTTCTACGTGCTTCTTGTATCTATATTGGTATGTCTTTCCTTAATTTGGGGACGTTTTCTTTTATAATCCTGTTAAAGATCTGGTGGATGCCACTGTCCTGAGAGTCTTCTCCTTCCTCTATGCCTATGATGCATAGATTTGGACTTTACATCGTATCCCATATTTCATGAATATTCCATTCTTGTGCTTGCTAATTTTTTTATAGTCTTTGTTAGGATTCCAGTTCTTCAACATTGTCATCTAGTCTTGATATCTTATTTTTTATTTCATTTATTCTGGTTGTGAGACTTTCTTCTCTTGTTTCAAATTGACTTATTGAGTTTTTCAATTCCATATTAATTTTGACTTGGGTTTTTCAACATTTCTCTCTTTTTTTGTGAATTCACTTTTTAAGTCCTTAATTGTTTTTGCTATTCCATTCAGCTGTATATTTGAGCTTCCATAACAAGTTTATATCTATCCTCTTTGAGTTGTTTGCTTGTTCTTTATGATATTTGATTATGTTCATTATTGTTCTTTTAAACCTTGTGCCATGGGGTTCCTCAAGGCGGTTCTCATTATTGTACATTTCTGTAGGACTGGTGCAAATTGTTGGGGGCATATTCTCTTGTTTTTCATATTATTTGTGTTTTTTCATTGCCATTTAAGCATAGTTCTGTTTACATTGTTGTTGCAGATTGAATCTTTTTGCTCAGTATGAAAAGTTTGCTGTTCTGTGCTCTCAGTATAGTAGGCTGGAATGGGTAGTAGGCAGGTCTGTGGTAGACAGATCAGGAGTGGGGCCAAGGGAAAAACCGGGATGTGGACAGGCTTTGGAGGGTCTAACAAACAAAGCTAGAGAATTGACCTAGTCTGGGTGCATGAGATCAGGACGCAATTGGCAGATCTGGACTATGAGGGAAGTTCAGAGATCTGGGACAGAAAGAGTAAGAACAGGTCTGGGCCCAAGTTTAGAAGGAGGATCCAGTGTAGGGAAAGAGTGGAGCTGCTCAGGCTTCAGGAGAATCAAGGTGCAGTGGGCAGAATCTGACTTACCAGGGTGGTAGGCAATTATGAGGCTGGCAGATCAGGAGGCCAGGTACAAGGTTGGTGTAGGAATAGCCTGTGGAGAATCTCTAACTTTGTCATTTTTATGTTTGCTGTAATAATGTTAATCAAAGTCTGGAGATATTTAGACACTCAATTTTCATTTTTCATTTTATTATTTATTTGTGTATTGGGTGGTACGCACATGTTCATGTATTTGTGCATGTGGGTGTGTGCATGTGCTCATGTGTTTGGAGGACAGAGGTCAACTGCAGATTTTATTCCTTGGGAACTATCCACCTCATTTTTGAAATAGAATCTCTCCTTAACTGGGACCTACAGTTCACCCATTTACCTTGGCTAGCTAGTCAGCAAGTCCCAGGGACTTCTTTATCTCAACCTCCCAATGCTGGGAGTACAAACAAGTGACACCATGCTTGACTTTTTACTTGCATGTTGGATATTAAACTCATATTTTCATGATTGTGTGACAAGCACTTTACATCTCCACAACCCCTTGTTATTTTTTTGTTATAGGTAAATGATTAAATGTTTTGTTACCTGAAGTTCATTTTAAGAAATTCAATGAGAGAAGCTGGGGAGATGGCTCAGTGGTTAAGAGCAATTACTGCCATACCAGAGGACTCTGCTTAGGTTCCCAGAACCTACAAGGCAGCTAACACTTATTCTTAACACCAATTCCAGGAGATGGGACACCTTTTTCTGGCCTCTGAGATCAACTCAAGCCTGTACATGATATACTTACATACATACAATTAAAGTAAAAACAAATTAATTTGAAAAAGAAATTCAGTGAGAGATAGGAACAGAAGAAAGTTAAAACTTTTTTCAGAATTACTTAATATTTTTAGAAAGAATTTTCTATCCTTTTATACATTTATATAATATACATTATTATTCCAAATCTGGAGTTGCACTGGGGAAGAGCAAAATCAAGAAAAAATTAAAAGCACAAAACACCAAAAGAGTAATTCGATGACATAAATATCTGCTAATCTGTGCCTAAAATAATAGAGTCATCAACAAAAGAGTATTTCCCCTTGGAGCCCCTCCCACTCACGGGTGTTTTTTTCCACTTTTTCTTAGTAAATCTGCGTTTACTCTACTTAAAATAATAATGGAGTCATCTCACATTAAAAGACAAATTCAAGTATTATATATGTGTTGTATGTGTAAACATATTGTGGTGGTTTGAATGAGACTATCTCCCACAGACTCCCAGTAATTGGATGTTCTGTCCCCAGTAGGTGGCACTGTTTTGGAGGTCTTAGAAGGTGTGGCCTTGCTGTAGGAAGCATGTCACTAGAGGCGGGCTTTGAGAGTTCTTAAGGCTTGCTGGATTTCCAGTCATGCTCTGCTTCCTGTGCCTGCTTGAAGATGAGAATGTTCCTCTCGCCTCCATGATGGACTCTGACTCCTTTGGAACCATAAGCTCAAATAAAATTTTACTTTAATATTTTCCCTGGTCACAGTGTTTTATTACAGCGAGAGAAAAGGAGCTAATACAGCTGTGAAGATCCTGACCACATGGGTTTTGGAGGAATGTGGAAGAATTTAGAAGTTTGGACTAGAAAACTGCTTGAATTCTGTAATCAGAGCTTAATGAGCTGTTCTAGTAGGAACCTGGAATAAAGTAGTGCTGAGAGCAAAGTAGTTCCAGAGGAAACTAAGGACTTAAGCAGCAACTGGGTTATTTTGGCAGAGTCTGGCTGTTGTCTGCCCACATTCTAAGAACTTGCCTGAGACTAAATTGGAAAGTAATGGACTAATTTCGTCGGGGGAGGAAATTTCAAGACAGCCTAATGATGGTGTGGCTATTAATGTTGAATATTATGCAGATCTACAGTGAAAAAGAGCAAATGGTGTAGAAAAAATGCAGAATGCACAGTTTGTATTGAAAAAGAGCACTAGGAAGATTAATGGTGGCACACAGGCATGTGTTGAAGAAGAGGCTCCCTTTGATAAGGAGGTTAGAGTTATTGAGAGGCCTAGAGATTTACACTTAAACAATGGAAAGTGTACCTTCAATGCAAGACCACACCCAGCTAAGCCTCCAGCTTGTGAAAAGAAAATTCCAGAGGGGTTTCCTACTTCTAGAAAACCACAACATAGAAAAGCTGCTGGTCATTTATGCAGCAGGCCAGAGTCCACACCAGACAAGTAGTGGAACTTCACAGTGTTATTCATGTGGTGCTGCCTTTAAAGGCATGAAAGATGCAAGAGTGAATGGATCATCGGTTCTTCCCCTGCAGTTTCAGAGAAATGCCAAGGCCAGGTAGCATGGCAAAGGTATCCTTGAATAAAGAAGGCCCTGACAGGCTAACAGGAATGCAGCTGTGAAGGTGAAATCTTGTTGGCAGTGAGGATCCCAAATTTGGAGATGCTAGAGCCATGGAACATCTACCAAGGAGAACTGCATACAGGGAGTGGGACCAGCCCAAGAGAGAAGGGCTAAGCCAGGTAAGCCCTTTGGAAGTCCCAGAAGTTGGACATAGAGCTATTGGTTTTGATGTGTTCCCTGCTGGGTATCAGTCTTGTTTTGGTAGGGTATTTCCTCAGTATGCCCCCATTTCTCCTTTTTGGAATGGGAATGTGTATTCTGTTCAATTCTGTGTTGGAAGTATGCAATTTTTCTTTTGATTTTACAGGGGCTTACAGTTAAAGAAATTGCCTTGGATCTCAGAAGAGACTTTGTGCTCTGGACTTTTGAATACTATTGAGACTGGTAAAGACTATGGGAACTTTTAAGGATGAACTAAATGCATTTTGCATCTTATATGATCATAAGCCTATGGGGGGCAGGAAGTGGAATGTGGTGGTTTGAATGAGAATGTCCTTGATAGGCTCAACATATTTAGATATCTCATCCCCAGTTGGTGGCACTGATTTGGGAGGTCTTAGGAAGTATGACCTTGCTGGAGGAAGCATGTCACTGGCGGTGGGCTTTGAGAGTTATTAAGCCTTGCTTGATTTCCAGTCATGCTGTTTCCTGTGCCTGCTTGAAGATGTCAGCACTCCTTTCTCCCCACCATGATGGACTCCTGATTTCTCTAGAATTGTAAGCTCAAATAAACTTTTCCTGTTATAAGTTCTCTTGGTAATGGTGTTTTATAACAGCAACAGAAAAGTAACTAATACACATATGTATGTTTGCATGTATGTGGGCACACATGTGGGGGTCAGCAAGTGCTTTCAAGTGTCATCCTTGATTGTTATTTAGGCAATATATTGAGACAGGGTCTCTGATTTGAACCTAGAGTTCACTGGTTTGACTATTCTAGTTAACCATATTGCTCCAAAGATCTCCTGTCTCTGCCTCTCAAGGGTTGTGATTACAGGTGGGCCACCATGTCTGCCCAGCATTTTTCATAGGTGCTGATCTAAATTCAGGTCCTCTTTCTTGAATACCAAGTACTTTATCCACTGAGCTATCTCCCCAGCCCCAATCAATATATACTCTTTAACTGGGTGAATTATGTGTTATGTGGATTATATCTATAAATTTATTTCTAAAAATTCTTGTGAGAGAATGCCAATATCTGATTCATATTCCTATTGGCATCAATTGATTGTTTTTTCTCACTTTATGCTTTAGTTTCTCATGGTTACCATTACAAAGTACCCTAAAGGAGGGGGCTTAAGGAACAGAACTTTATTGCTTCATAGTTCTAGTGGATAGAAGTCAAGGTGCTGGCAGTAATAGCTCCTTTTGAGGTTTAAGAAAGGTAATCTATTCTGTGCTTCTCATCTAACTACTTATAGTTTAGTGTGTAGGTTCTGACTATTATGGCTGCTTTATTTCTTTTGGCTCTACTTGATCTCCTCTTTTATCCATGCTGGTGCCACCTGTTGGTATGAAAACGTCTGTCTTGCTGTCATTAGGTGAGGAGTGCTACTAATGTCATTAGGTGAGGTGTAAAGAATACCATCCCATTGTACAGAGAGAATTTTCCCTTTACTGTTTTCTGTTCACTCAATTCCCATCGGCTCCTCACTCTGTCTAAAGTAACGACACCAAATTGGCGGGGGGGGGGACTTAAA
>NW_008341888.1:3111629-3116917 GCF_000622305.1 Nannospalax galili | reverse complement strand
GGGGGGGGCACTAATATGGAACATATTCTTCCATGGAATGGAGTACCAAGACTATTGTGGACTGGGTACATAGATGTTTACGAGCCGTGGATTCAATTCACATTCTACTGCTAAATAAAGGGCCAAGAGTTGGTGGGCCTAGTTGCCTTCTGCCTTTAGGTAGCAAAAATAATTTTCTTGTATCTTTTTCTGACAATTTATGAAAGACCAGAAACTGCCAAGTTTAAGTAGCTTCCTGATAGCAAGTGGAGAGCTGTGAGACAGAGAACCTGCTTGTGAGACAGAGTGGCTTGTCTGCAAGTGGTAAATTCTACATGGGGGTTAAGCTTACCTCCCTGGGTGATCTGCTGCCACTCTTGCAGGAAAACTGGTCCATTGATGCCAGTGACCAAGGTGGCAAAGGACTAGGCTCTACTGTTTCAAATGCCACAAGTGGGTTGTCTCATTGCTGTTGAAGAGAGATAAGTTGTGCTACTCTCCCATCCTGTTCTGCTGCTAGGGCTTTGTATGCAAGATTGGAATGGACATGTTGCCTCTGAGCTCTGTCTGTTGATGATATGGGCAGATACAATTATCCACGTTGGTGTTTATTATTATTCCAAAATAAACGAATAACTTATAAGGCTTGTGCTTCTACCCTAAATGAAGTAATAAGGACCAGCTTTACTTTCCTGTCTGAAACAATTTACAAAATCAGAAAATATATATGAAGTAACAATTTTAAAATCATGAAGTAAAGGACAATAATAACTGATATTCACATGGCAAAGTGAGTCTTATAATTATCTCAGATGACTTCCATGAGTTTTCAAGTCTCAGTGTAGGAGGAGGGAGAAGAAATGAGAGAAGAAAAAAGAAAAGAAAGGGGAAGGTAGAGGAGAGAAGAGATCTCCACTCAAATATGCTGTTAATTATGGATGGATGTTTAAGTGTGAGGAAAGTACCCAAAGCAGAAAAAAAATCAAATGAAAGAACTTGACAGAAGAGTACTCAGCCTACAATCATAAATGATACCTATTCTAACAACTCAGACTAGAAAACCACATAATTCATGGGATAATGGTAAAATGCCAAGAAGGAGCTAGTCTCAGTAGTGGAGAGTAATTATATCTGTACTAAATGCAGCTCTATTCTCACCTGACAAGCAATAAAAATGGAACCAGAATGGCTCAAACTGTTTTCATGTGATTTAATCACATCACAGAACAAGGCTCAAGAATATTTATAAGAATATAAATAAGTCTTACTTGAAGATATCACCAAGATGGCAGAAAAGAATGACCCTGAACTGTCTTTACTCTATGCATAATTTGCTTCAAAAGCATCACATGGGTTAGTTTCCATTGTAAGAAATCTAGAAAGTAACTGAGGCTCCTGAACCCTAAGAAAATACAAAACCAAAAACATCGAAATTGGGGCAAAAATAGAGACAATCCTTAGTCAAAATGTCCACATCTCTCACTGTATCATATGACCAGGCGGAAATCTCCTGATTCTCATCTCTCAAATTCTCCCTGAGGATCAAAGAATGTACACTATATAGTTAACATGCAACTTGTCTGTGAACCCCCGTCTCTGTCTCCTCAGCGCTGGGACTTCAGGTGTGCACTGCAGTGTTTGACTTTTTTTTAAGCATGAGTTCTGGGGCTAGAAATCAGGTCTTCATGCTTGTATAACAAGCATTATACTGAATGTACCACCTCTTCCGTCTTTAAAAGTTGTTTTATTACAGGAAGAGGTGAAGAAATGGAGTACAAGGAGAGATGAGAAAGAATATATCAACATACAATATATACTAGTACAAAAATTTACAAACTGAATACATTTGAAAAAATATTTAGGCCAAGTATTTCTTTCAAACTTATCTTTTTCCACAATACAAAGTATAATGCAAAAGCAAAGTGTGTGGGACATATTGAAAAGCAGTAGCAATGAATTAGTTTTTAAGAAAGGAAAATGAGAAATAAAAGTGGCCAGCATTTAGTTAGATTAAGAAAAAAGACACAAGATTCAAATAGACAAATTATGAATGAAAGAAGAGAAGTTACAACTGATAGCACAGCAATGGAAAAGACTATGAGAAACACCTATAATTATACACCAGAAAACTGGATCATTTAGAAGAATGAATAAATTGCTAGAAATACACAGCCTACAAAGACTGAATCATGGGAATAGAATGCCTGAACAGACCTGTAACTGATATAGGAACTGAATTTTAAAAACTTTCAAGAAATAAAAGCTCAGAGCCAGACTGCTTTACTGGAAAATCTACCAAACATTTAAGAAAAAATGAGTGCCAATCACTTTCAAACTGTTCCCCCAAAACTGAAGAAAATTCTTCTAGAAAACTGGATGGAGCACTTGTAAACTCATTCAGTGAGGTGAATGTTCCCTAATACTAGACAAAGGCAACACAAGAAAACTGTAAAACAATATTGATGAACATAGATGCAAAAATCATCAACAGAATACTAGTAAACTAAATTCTACAGTACATTGAAATGATTATATGGTATGACTAAATTGGATTAATCCCTGGGATGTAATTATGTTTCAATACATGTAAGGCGATGTGACACTTCACATTAACAATTATGGAGAAAAAACACATTAATATGTCAATGAATGCAAAGACAGCATTTGATAAAATTCAACATCCTTTCATGCTTTAAAACCCCCAAATAATTTTGGCATAAAGCTATGAGTAGACCAATGGGAAAGAATGGAAGCCCAGAAGTAAATCTGCACATACATGGCTAACTAAATTATGACAAAAATGCCAAGAATAAACAAAGGGGAACAGATAATCTTTTCTGCAAATATTTTTAGGAAAACTGAATATCCACATGCAAAGAATAAAGTTAGATTCTTATATAAAAGAACTTAAAATTTGTTAAATACGTAAAACAATTAGAAATTTTATTTGTGTGTGTGTGTGTGTGTGTGTGTGTGCATGTGCATGCGCACAGATGAGTGCAGGTGTCAATGGAGGCTAGAGTGGGTTGTCAGAGCTCTTTGAGCTGGAGTTACAAGTGGTTGTGAACTGCTTGATATGGGTGCTGGGAAACAAGCTTGGGTTCTCTGCAAGAGCAGTATATGACATTCTTATCCACAAAGCCATCTCTCTAGTTCCTTGAATATTTTCTCTCTCTCTGTCTCTGTCTCTCTCTCTGAAGCATGTGTGAATACCACAGTACACGTGTCACACCAGAAAGTTTTGTGGAGTCAGTTCTCTCCTTTCACCTTTATGTGTGTTGTGGGTATCAAACTCAAGTTGCCAGGCTTGCATGGCAAAGTTCTTTACCTGCTGAGCCATTTCAATGGCCCTGAAATGTAAGTCCTAAAAGTTTAAAACTCCCAGTAGAAAACCCCAGGAAATGATTTAATGATATCTGTCTTAGTAGTAATACCATGGGCATGAAACCAAAACCACAGACAACAAAAGCAAAAATAGATATAGGTGGCACTGCATCAAACTATAAAGCTTCTACACAGTAAAGAAAATAGGAGAATGGAGAGTCAACTGTTCTTATTTCACTCTGTTGCTGTGATAAAGCACTCTGACCTAAAGAAACTTAGGGAGGAAAAGGTTTATTTGGTTTTCATTTCTAGGTCACAGTCCATCACTGAGGGAGATCAGGGTAGGAGCTCAAGAAGGGAGTGAATCAGTACACATGGAGAATGCTGTTTGCTAGCTGGCTTGTTCTTATGTTCATGGTTAGCTAGCATTCTTTTTAAAAATTTTATTTATTATTTTATTTTTTGTGTATGAGTATATGGCCTGCATATATGCAAGGGCTCCCAGTTGTGCAATGGCCATGGAGGTCAGAAGAGGGCATTGGATCCCCTGGAACTGGAGTTAAGATGGTTGTTAGCTGTCATGTGTGTGCTGGGAATTGAACCTGGGTCTTTTGCAAGAGCAGCCAGTGCTCTTAACTGCTGAGCCATCTCTCCAAGGCCTCACTAGCTTTCTTAAACAGCCTAGTTACCATGTCCCTACTGACTGTTCCACCCACAGTGACCTGGGTCCTCTTGTATCAATTTCAAGACAGTCCCCCAAAGATATGCCTACAGTCCAATCCAATCTAGGAAATTCCTCAACTGAGAGTGTTTCCTCTCCAATGACTCTAGGCTGAGTCAACATAACAATTAAAACTAATTAGAACAACCTATAGGATGGGTAAAATATTTGAAAGCCATATTCTTAATAAGAAGTTAATACCCAACCTACAGCAAAAAGGCTATTAACTTGATTTTAAAATAGACCAAGGAATTGAACTGGCAATTCCCCAAAGAAGACATGTAATTGAACTTCAGTAAATCAGGTAATAACAAATCCAAACCACAATGATTTATCACTTCACACCTGTTATGTTGGTTGTAATAGGAAAAAAATCAACAAATTCCAAGTTTTTATGAGGTTGTAGATGAGCTGGAACTTTGATGTGAATTCAAAGTAGTTAAGATGCTTTGGAAAGCAGTATGAATTTCTTCAGAAAATAGTAATAGAACTACCACAGATATTTATACCCTTATGTTCATTGCAGCATTATTTATAATACTCAAGATTTTTTAAAAAACGGAATGTTCATTGTGCTAGGGTCTCTATGAAAACGGAGGCAGTACCTTCACCAATGATCTCTTCTGGCCTCTCAGGGTACAAAGCCTCAGATTCTCTTCATACCCCCCTTCAATCCTCAGGGTCTTCACTATAGTTGACCTTTGCAAATGGTCTTTCCTGACCTCTCAGTGACAAGCCTTAGGTGCATACCAGGACCCCCTCATGACTTCAAAGCCAATACCATGAAGCAGACTCTTATACTTTACCAATTCCTACTTCCAGCTTGCGATGGCGCCTCAGGACCCCTCTGGATCACAACTTCTGTGTGCTGACCTCAATTGGAGAATTTCCTCTATTGGACTGGCCAGTGGCCATGTCTGTGAGGCATTTTATTGATTGTTGAGCGATGTAGGAGAGCCTAGCTCACTATGGGCAGGTGGTCCTGATTGTATAAGAAAGCAGGTTGCACACAGGTCAGGAAAGCAATACAGTAAGCACCATTCCTCCATGGTCTCTGCTTCAGTTACTGCCTCCAGGTTCCTGCCCTGCTTAAGCTCTTGCCTTGTCACTTGAAAGAGTAAAATTTAAAAAAAAACCCTTTCCTCCTCAAACCTAGTCAGTGTTGTATCACAGCATCAGAACAGTATCCAAGACATTCATTGACAGATGAATAGATTTATATATATATATATATAATACTTATATCCATATCAAATTTTGATAT
>NW_008341888.1:3092347-3111406 GCF_000622305.1 Nannospalax galili | reverse complement strand
TATGATACAGTTTTTCGAATCCATACAGACTTATAGCCCTCTTTAGAAGAATTCACCCAGAGAGGCAACAGTCTTGCTTCTTATGTAGTTTAAAAAGTAAAATTATGTATGAACAAATTATAAATTTTAGAAGAAGAATCAAAGGGAACTAAATAATGTAATGGGCTATTAAGCCTCATCCCACAAGACAATCAAATCAGGAAACCTTCCCTAACTTACATAATCACTAGAAGTTGGTTAATTTCCCTAATGCATCAGGGCAATGTTTGCTCCAGAGGCTTTATGTATGGTGGGTCCTGCACAGGCAGGATAAGATTAACAAGGCAAAGTGCAGAGAGAATCCATTAATGTCTCAGGGTATTAAAGATCACATTGGTAGCAGTGACTATTCCACATAGACTCCCCCTTCTACAGGGTCACTAATAAAGAAGGAGAGGATACAGGTATTCATGCCCACATCAATGAATGGGGTAGTAACTAAGTCGATAGGTGCCGCCCTTTCTCATGGTCACTGATGAGAACAGGATGAAAGCCTCTGGAGGACACTCTGGAGAAGGAGACAAAGAAGGTTTGGGAGACATTCCAAATAGCTTCTTTTGTCTTACAGATGGATAGCCAGTTGAGCTTAGACTATGGTGTCTTCAATAAAGGCTCCCCTAGACTGTATCCTTACCCACTGAGATCTAAAGAGAGACTGATGTCTTTCTGCACTCAGACATGATCTAGATATACAGTGGCGATCATAAATAGACACAAACTAATTGTGGATAGAAGCTTTCATCTGGATCCCTCAAGTATAGCCAAGGAGGATCTCAGGTTTGACATTGGTAAAGGCAGATACTTCTGTCAACCTAATTCTGCTTGATCATGAGTCCTTACTGCCAAGTACCAATAGATTCATAAAAGAAATATCAAGCTAGATGACCTCTTAAATTCAAATGGTCTGACTCTTGTACATCACTGTTCCTAATAAAAGACCCAGCAAAAGAGGAGACTCGCCTAGACAAATGTAAATAGGTTATAAGAACAGATGTTTTCAGTCCTGCTAGTAGTTACTGGACTCAACAGCTCTCCTGTCCAATGTAAAACAATGAGATAAATTCTAAAAAGAAATAAATGTCTTTGAAAATAAATTATATTGGTAAATTGTCATGTGCAGTTTGAGCTCACTGAGAAGCTAACTCTGGAGATGGGATTGGCCTTCCCACTTCAGACTCAAGCCGGTTATCTCAAGATGTTCTCTAAGACTCTGCTCCAGGTTCAGGCTGGCCTGAACCTGTGACAAGAAAAAAAGAGAACAACAAACAATCTAAGAGTAAAGGCACTGTGCAGTTGAAAACAGCTAAAATGTAAACTAATTTCAAAACTCTTGGTATGAAATATCTATAGTAAAAGTAGCTAATAGAATTCTCTGTTTTGTCACAACAATGAGGAAAGTCACTAACACAGACTAATATGAATGTATAGTAAATACAAAGATTTAACTACTTAATGAAAGAAACTACAGGACAGTTTTTTTTTTTAAAAAGACTACTCACAGTCCATGGAATAGAGAGCACCTTCTGCCTAAAATTCCTCAGTCAGTAACTAAATCACCACAGTCTTCCTTAATTAATTATGCTGGATATTGTGAACTTCAATTTGATAACGTTTAAGTACCAGTTGCTTATCTCTACCTAGTTTTTACACTCCTTCAAAACCTAAAGCAAGATTTTGGTAGACCACTCTCTGAACTACACAAAGTAAAAAGATTTTAACTGTTTTCTGTTTTCTATAAGGTTTACCTGGGAATGTATAAAGTACAGTGTGTACACTGGTAATATTAATTCATTACATTATTTTATGGGTGTAACTTTGATTCCATGTTTTTTTAATAAGATGATGCTGCACAGCACTCTTCTGGGCCATATAACTGCCAGCTTCATGACTTCAGCTATTCCTACGTGCAAGGATCATTACAATTGGGCTAGTTGACTATTGTGTTCCTTTATTAAAGGAGGGGTAAGCAGGGTCATTGGACCCTCACCTAAGTATCGAGCTATTTCCCACAGCCAGCTGTATGCAGTTTTGCCCTAATCACACATGGTCTCCTGGATTTGGGGAGGACTAAAGTATATAATTTGGGGAAGGATAGGAAAAGAAGACTTGACCCATGAGGTTACAGAAAAGTCAACATCCATGTTGGGTAAAGACTTTCCAGTGCAACTACTCTCAGGTCATCCATACACCTCAGAAGCTGTCACTTATCTCTGTAAGTAAACTCAATAAACTCATTGGTTCCACAGGGTGAAATTCAATGTAATCAAACATTGGTTTGACACTAGAACACTAGAAAGGGGATAAACATTGCTTAGTATCCCCAGATGGAAAATTTATTTGTCAATGTTATTATGTCTCATGGTATTAAGAAAGAATATGGGAAGGTAAAAGAACATATTAGAAGGACATAGGAATGAAGATATTTTATTAAGAAGGATTTCTGTATGAAGATTATGATTGCTGGATATTTCCAGAATAGAAAAAAAAAGAAAAAGTCTAAGAAAGTAATGAAGGTCTGTGTAGGTTTGTTACGATATATAAAGGATGAAACAGAAATAATATATAGATAATCTTAAAATTTCTAAGGTCATAGTTTAGTCAACTAATTTAAGAAACAAACTAAAGTCTAATCAAGGTTTAAGAAAGTTTGAGTTTTGCCCAAGCTTTAAAATACCAGATAAACATTGGCCTTCTTGGGTATTTAATATCCATATGTTGAGGCCTATACTAATATGATCAGAGACTACTATTGTTCTAGCCTAAAAATTAAATGATGGTTAAATTTGTTTTCTCTCTGTGTCAAAAAGCCATTTGGGAGGGAACTCACACTGATTCTAGCCATTCTGATAGCTATCAAAGTGCCTGAAGACAAATCCTGAGTTCATAACTCTTGAGTCCAGCCTTGGCAGCCAAAAGAAAAATGAGGAGGAACCCAACAGATGAATGATTTTGGAAGCCCTCATCAAGAAATTTTAACAGACTTTATTTGGACATTTGAAATTTGCCCTGTTCTGTTTTTTTCTGCTTCCCTGTCTAGCTAGAACTTATAATGCTGACTAGTCTTGCTTTTACTAGTCTTTCACATCTCCTCCCAGACTACTCAAGGACTTTGAATTTACCCTACAGCTAAGAATTATGCAATTTGGGGGTCTTTTAAATAGACCAGATGAAGGGGTGCCCCAATTGCCACATCTTGTGCCCTTATTCAGCATGGAAGAACCCAGAGTAGTTTGTGTCCTGATTCCCTATTGACAATTTGGGTAACCTCTTCAGAGGGTGGTGTGATAAGAAGAGGTAGAAATTGGCTAAGCAGTTAGGGTAAAAAGACCCCAAAGTAGCCAGTTTCTTGGCTAAAAGCCAACATGTCCTTGGGTTTTTTAGCAGCCTACGCTGTTCCAAAGGCCAGAAATGTCAAAAGTATTTGGGAGCTCTTAACTAGTTCCTAAAAGATTTTAGGGTTACCTCTTCAGAAGGGGTTATACAGTAATAAATAGGGAGTGTTAGAGTAACAAATAGCCCCATAAGTTTAACTGGTTAAGAATATGCAATCTCTAGTTTATCTATTGGAAGACTCACCTTTCCAGTTTCAATGGTCAATCATCTGGCCATGGGACCACCCCTAGGAAAGGCAGGTTCACCTTAAGTTATGCTAAATAGATGTGTAGAATACCTAGTGCCTTAATGAGATAATGAATTTTTCCTGCCTGGAATCCTACCTTCTGATGAAGAGTTCTGGACCCAGTGACAGACATGTAGGTCTCTGTAAGTTTTCTTGCTTTTCTGAATTCTTCAGAAAAGTGTAATCGCTCCTTTTTTTTCTTTATATTCCTTTTCTAAGCATGCTTTCTTTAAGGCTTTGGGGTGCCCTAGCATCTTGTATTTCTTTATTTTTTCTCTAAAGCTTCCTTCTCTCAGTCACATGGAAGAAGGACCACATGTCTGACCTCCAAGCAGGCTCTAAACCTTTCCTAAATTTCTTTCCTTCTCCCCTCTATCCTCCTCCTCAAGGCAACTATTGAGATTATTACTCCTACCCTGAGAATTTTTCTTAAAATTTTAATAAAATTTTCCTAAAGCTTCAACAAATAACTAACTAAATAAATACTATTCTGCCTTAAATAAAAGAAGGAAATTCTACTATACAGGGAAGCATGGATGAACCTGATGGACAGTATACTAGGTGAAATAAGCCAGTAAAAGGAGGGCAAATGCTGCATAAGTAAACTTAGATGAGGCATCTCAAATAACCTGTGTAAGTAAAGCTTAAGATAGTATTTTGGGGAGCTGAGGGAGCAAGAGAGACAAGAGATTGCAAATGAGTATAAGATTTCCATTATGCAAGATTAATAAGTTCTAGACATATGATGAAAAACATTATGCTTATAGGAAACACTAATATACTGTACATTTAAAATATATTAAGAGGGTACATCCTTTGTTACTCATTCCTTGGCAGTACAATTGAAACAATGAATCTGAATTTATAAAGCAAAATCCACAATATTATCTATCCAATCAAAAATTAATAGGTATCTAATTAACATCGAATCTTTGGAAAAAGGTCAGTCATTGGAAACTGGTCTCAACTAACAAAGATATAAGCACTACCATAGGGGCAGGGGACCTAGCCTATCATATGTGAGGCCCTGGGTGCCACCTCCAGCAATGCACAAAAGAAAAAGAAAACATCCTTAGTTAGCTTTCTGTTGCGATAATTAAAACACTGACCAAAACCAACTGGGGGAAAAGGTTTATTTGGCTTACAGCACAGTTCATTATCAAAGGAAGCCAAGGCAGGAACTCAGGGAAAAAATCTGTAGCCCAGACCATGGAAGAACACTGCTTACAACTTTCTCCCCTGGCCCCCGCTCAGCCTACTTTATATATACAGCACAGGAAAACCTGCCCAAGGGTGGCACCACCCACAGTGGGCTGGTTCCTCCCACATCACTCAACAGTTGAGAAAACACCCTATAGATATGACCACAGGCCAATCCAATGGAAGCAATTCCCCAATTGAGGTTCCCTCTTGCCAGGTGTGTCAGATTGACAACTAAATCTATCCAGAACAATTGACTACTTGTCAACTTGACACACAAACACATCACTATTAAACCACAAACTTCTATTTCTTATCCCCAAGATATGATGTTAATATTACATCAGACAATACAACTTTAAAAGTCCCATAGTCCCTAAAAAATGAAACACTTTAAAAAAGTTAGAAGTCTCTCTTAGAAGTCTCTTGACTGTGAAATCCAAAACAAGTTAAATATTGTCTTATTTCAAAAACGGAGATTTAGGCACACTTAAGCAAAACCAAAGTCCAGGAACAAATCTCTACGCTGGACATCTAGGATTCACTCATGATCCTCTGGGCTCCAAAGGACATGTGCAGCTTCACTTCTCTGTCTCTGCCGCACACAGCACACACAGTTTGGCTTGTAAGCCCAGGTCAGCTCCACTCCACATCTGATGCTGCCCTTGGTGATCATTTCATGATCCTGGCATCCCCAATATGCTGGAGTCTCTAGTGAAACTGAGGCTGCACCTTCATCAATGGACTCTCCTGGCCTCTCAGCGTGAAAGCTTCAGATTCTCTTCATTACCCCTTCACACTTTCAACACCAGAACCATGCAATAGACTTTTGCATATTATCAAGTCCTGCTTTCAGCTTGAGATGGAGGCTCAGGCCCCTCTGGACCAAGCTTCTGTGTGCTGACCCAGAGGAAATACTTTCTAGAAGATTTTGCCACAATGATGCTCATCTTGTGTTACTCACACCTGATTTTTCAGCCTCAGCTTAATCATCATCAGCTGTCCCAGTAAAGCCATGGTTTCACTTCAGTGGTTCTGGTCTCTTCTTAATCACAGCTGACTCTTCAGCCCCAGCTGACCAGAAATCACAGGTTCTCAATTCAAAATATCATACAAACAGCCATGATAACATTTACTTCCCTTTGAAGCTTCACAAGCCAGGCTTCCACCGTCTATTCTTCCTCAAGCATAACTGTCCAAACTACACAGTAACAGCTCACTAAATTGTAAGCACTCAGTGACTTTTCCAGCCCAAAGTTCGAAATGCTTCCACAATTTTCCCCAAAACGACCTAGTCAGGACTGTCACAGTGATAGCCCACTCTCTGGTACCAATTTTTGTCTTATTTACTTTCTATTGCTGTGATAAAAACACTAACCAAAACCAACTTGGGGAGGAAAGGGTTTATTTGACCTAGAGCATGGTTCATCATCAAGGAATGTCAAGGCAGGAACTCAGGGAAGGAACCTGGAACACAGACCATGGAGTAGTGCTAGTTACTGTCTTGTTCCCTTGGCCCCTGGCCCGTGTTCAGCCTGCTTTCTTTGAAAATACAGGACAACTTGTCCAAGGGTAGCACAACCCTCAGTGGGCTGGGCCCTCCCACATCACTCAATCAAAAACATGCCCCACAGATATGATCACAGGTCAATCCAGTAGAAGCAATTCTCCAATTGAGGTTCCCTATTCCAAGCTATGTCAAGTTGACAACTAAAACTATCCAGTGCACAACCCCCCAAATGAAGCAAAACAAGCATTAACATAAAAGTAGAAGCAATTATGTTGATTTATATGTTCAAAAAGTTAAGTAAAGCTACAGAAAAATCATAAAAAGAACTCAATTCAAACTTTTAGCAACAAAGACTACAAGATAAAAGTATAGTATGTGGATTTAGCAGCAGAATAAGCCATTCAGAAGAAAGAGACAAGTGAAACTCATGGGTTACCTGAAATAAAATGGAAAACCTATTGTTTAAAAAGTAAAGCATCAATAAACTGAGTCCAAACATGTGTGCAACTGAAGTTCAAGAAGCAATAGAAAAGAGAAATGAAGAAAATATTTTAGAATTAATGGCCAAGGCTTGCCCAAATTTTAAAAACCTTGTATTGTTTTTGTGATTTTCATACAATATATTATAATATTATATTTTATATATAAAATCATGGCCGACAAAGTCTTATTTGTGTCCCCAAATGTCCTTCAGTGTGGGTTGATCCACTGGAGCCTGGTTAACCTACTCAGTCCCATCCTTGAAAAAACTGTCTCTTTCACTTCCAGCAGCTATCTGCTGCCACAATTTCCTTAGGTTGGGTTGGAGTTTCTTATCCACTTCTCCATGTCTGTACTGGGATTTTGTCTGGTTTGAGCTTGCATGGGACTTGTGCATGCTGTCACAATTGCTATGAGTTCATATGAGCAACTGACCACCTGTCTGGAAGACTCTGTGTCCTTGTGGTCATCCACCCATCTGGCTCTTAGAATCTTTACATCTCCTCCTCTGCAATGATCCCTGAGCCTTGGGAGGCAGAGGTTTGAAATAGATGTCCTATTTGAGGATTAACACTCTGTGGCCTCTTGTTCTCTGCACATTATTTTGTCCAAATTTTTAAAAAGTAGAAACAAGAAGCTGAATAAGCCCTAAAATACAAGAAACATAAATAATGATAAAACAAGAAATATAACAATATTTTTAAAAACAAGTGAAATAAAAATCTTAAAAATAACCATGGGACCTTAACAGGGATGACAGGGTATATGGGCTCCAGGGTGGTGGTGGGGCTATGGGAGGGTGCCCATGGGGATAGGGGTATAAACATGATTCAGATTGATTGAGATGTTCTGTATGAAATAAACAAAACTTCAATAAAAATGTTCTATGAAAAATAAGCAGAGAAAAAAAAGCCATGTTACATTTACAAAAAGAAATGCAAAGATAACAATAAACGTCTCATTAGAATTGATGCCAACAGAAAGGACGGTGCATCTATATCTTTGATCTGATGGTTCATTTTATATGTAACATCGATGGACCTTCATATTCAAATATTTGCACACAAATTATTGATGTTTCTGGGAGGGTATACTTTATACAAGATCAATATTTAAATTAGTGTACTTAGAGCAAATTTCCTTCCATAATGTGAATGAAACTTATGCAACAAGTTGCAAACCTTTATAGAACAAATATTGGGAATAAGGAATTCTGTTAAGAAAGGACCTTTATATCTGAACTATAATAATGCCCCTTCCATGGGTCTACAGCCTGAAAATCTAATCAGAAAACTGAGGTCAAAGGGCAGACAACCAACCTGAAATTTGAAGGGGGGTGTCTATAGAGAAGAGTAGGACTGGGTTACTATCCTTCCAACATGCCACTGAACAACATAGAAGCTTTAGGATGATTAAATTAGAACTATTGGATTTAGTAATATAGCAAAGTGTTAAAGTTCTTGCCTAGCATGTGCAAAGCCCAAGTTTGATCCCCAACATTACAAAAAAAAGAAGACAAAAGAAAAATATTTATCCAACTTCTAAAGGCCAAATGGGAGCTAGCATGAGAGCATCAGGCCAGTTCTCAGGCATGAATGAACCCATGTCTTCTACCTGTCTTTTCAGGTTTTTCCTTAGAAATCCTACTAGAAAGACCGAAGAGGATTTTAGGAAGTCTCTCCCATGTTCCTGGCTGGGGGAAAAGAACAATAGCCACTGCAGAATTCCATCAAGTACAACATATATACTACATCTGCACTACAGAATCAGACTATCTACAAGGAGGTACACTGGTGGAATCCCATTATAGCTAGGTGAGAGACAACTATGAAAACTGCACCCATACTTATCATCCTGGAGGTGTCCACGTTTAAGGAGTAGTAGTAATGTTATGAATAACAAAGCCCACAACCCACACACTCAATATATTTGTCCAAGGTTGAGGCTTACAAAGAACATCAGAGAGTGCCCAATGTACCCCCTTGCAAACCAGGCTAACAAACCTTGAAAAATACAGTGTGGTACAGCTGGAAGAATGGCAAGAGATTGACTCCATGGGGAGCAAAACAAAAGAAAGATCCAGAGCCAAGTGGAGAAACAAAAACAAGGTGCCACTAGAGGATTTTGAAATCTCTGGTGCCCATGGCAACAACAAAATCTAACTCTGATAACCATAGCAACAAATTCTAACTCTGGTAACCATAGCAACTACAGCAACTAAGCAAATTTCAAACCTAGTCCAAATCCTGAAATCCTGACTAGATCAACACAAACCCGCACATTCAAGACCCAGTAGAATGAAAGGCATGCTAATATCTACGTATAAAAAAATTGATCAGAGTATATGCAGTCTTATACATGCTCATTCTTTAACAAAAATAGTGTAGCACGCTGGCCAAAAAAAAAAACAAAAACAAAAACAAACAAACAAACAAAAAAAAACGTAACATGAAGAGACAAAGAAAGCATCTGAATCAAACTCATATCACATAGCTGCTGGAACTATCATAAAGATAATTTTAAAAAACTATGATTAACATGTTTAAGTACTGGTTCTCAAAAGCAGATAATTTTGCCCACAGGGAACACTTGGCAACATCTGGAGGCATTTAACAGTGTTTCAATAGAAAAGGTGCTACTGGCATCTAGTGGGTAGAGGCCAGAGATGGTGCTAAATATCTTATAATGCACAGGATAGCACCTTGTGACCTAAATTTCTGCCTGAAAATGCCAATTATTCCAGGGCTAGAACTCTAATGAGCAAAAGTAGAAGACATGCAAAAATACTTTAGTACTTTCAGCAGAGATACAGAAACTGTAACACAATAGGCATGTTAACATGACTATAGTCATAATTTCATGATTCATCTGTATATCAAATCCAAATTGTACAACTTCAATGTGCAATAAACAAAAAATGGATATGTCATAGATTAAAAAATACAGAATATTAGAAAATCTGTGATGGGATCATCAATAGACCCATTGCAACTGAGCAAAGAATCATTAACCTTCAAGTTGAATCAACAGAAATTAGCAAATCTGGACTACTAAGAGAAAAAAAGGATAGTCATGCAGAACATGTAAAAGCTTTAAGAAAATGACAAGTGGTCTAATATAAATGGCCTTGGAATGGCATAATAGAGCATAAAACAAGATATATGAAGAAAAAATGCCTGAGAAGTCTTTAAGATTACTATCAAACACTACAGGCTCAAGGATTTCAGAGATCAAGCAGGATAAATTCAATAAAAACAAAACCACAAAATTTGTCCCTTACATGTTTCAATTTATTATTTTTGTACTTTACAATAGTCCAAAATGCACTCATACAACTATTCTGTGTTTTGTTTTAGGTATAGTATTTAATAAATGCATTAGTTACTTTTCTGTTGCTGTGATAGAAACACTGACCAAAGCAATTTAAGAAATGAAGAATTTATTTGAGCTTATGGTTCCAGGGGAATTATAGTCCATCATGGCGGGAAGGCACGGTGGCTGGAGCTGGAGCAGAAGCTATGCTCTACATCTTCAAGCAGGCACAGGAAACAAGAGAGAAACTGGAGATCCAGCAAGGCTTAAGAACTCTATAAGCCCACTCCCCAGTGACATGCTTGCTCCAGGATAGCCACACCTTCTAAGACCTCCCAAAACAGCACCACCAACTGGGGACAAAATGTGCAAATTCTTAGAGCCTATGGGGGACATTTTTATTCAAACCACCACAATAAATTACATGAGACAATACTTTATTATAAAATAAATAGATGATTTTCCCCAACTGTTGACTAATGTAAGCGTTGTGATTGTGCTTAAGATAGTCTAGGCTAAGCTCTGTTGTTTTTTACATTAGGTGTATTAAATTCCATCTTCAGTTTACATTTTGAACTTACAAATGGCTTGCTGGGAGTCCATGCATTAGTTACTTTCTTATTACTGTGATCAAATACCTGACACAAGTAACTTAAGGGAGAAGGATTTATTTTTCACTCTTTGTCAGAAGGAATACACGCCATCACAGCAAGGATGGCATGGTTGCAGTAAGAGTTGGTGGCAGTTTGTTATGTGGCACTGACCAGGAAGCAGAGAATTCAGGCTGGAATAACAGCAGCTTATAACTCTCAACCCCTACTCCTATGGTCCTATGGCTGCTAGTGAAGCCCCACGTCTAAAAAGTTCCGCAATCTCCTCTAACAGCTCCATCAGGTAGTGGTCTAGTGCTCAAATACATGAGTCTGTGGGGCACATTTCCCATTCAAACTGTAACACATTTCTGTAAGTTGAGAAGCTGTTACATATACCTCAACATAACACATTCTTATTGCTAAATAACAAAAGCCAAAGGGAAATTTTTACAGTTGTTCAGGGTTGAGAACACTGCCTACAGAGGAAGAATGATAAGAACTATGGGATTCTTCACTTTAGAAATCATGAAAATGAGGCATCTTTTGAAACAATTTATTACTATTATTTTTATTTTATGTTTATGTGTGTATTGCTTGCATGTATGTAAGTGCACCCATGTTGTACAATGCCCGCAGAGGTCAGAGAAGGGTGTTAGATTCCCTGCAACTGGAGTTACAGTTGTTAGCTTCCCTGGGGGTACTGGTATTTGAACCCAGGTCTTCTTCAAGAGCAACCAGTGCTTTTAAATGTTGATCCATCTGTCCAGCCACAAGACTAAAACTTTTTTTATCTTTCGGAGACAGAGTCTCCCTATAACCCCAGCTGGCCTGGAACTCGTTTGTAGACCAGAATGGCCTTGAACTCACAGAGACCCACCTGCCTCTGCCTCCCACATGCTAGGATTAAAGGCATATGCCACCACACCTGGCTAAACTATATCTTTAAAAAATTTTTTGAGAATTTCAAACATGAGCGCTGTATTTACAGCAGCCTTACACTACCTTCTCTCCCTCCAACTTTTCCCATGTTCCCCACCTCTTCCTCTCAACTTCATGACCTTTTCATTGATTATTTTTTTTACATATATATGCATATATATTTTATGGAGTCCATTTAGTGGTGCTAATGTGTGTATGCATTTAATCGGATCTTTGGGTATTGAATAATTGTTCAGCATGCTTGTCTCTGGAAAAAATTGGTTCTCCCTCCCTTAGCTGTCATTGATTGCCTCTATAGCTCTTCATGTCTGGTACTGTAAACATAGCCAACCACTAAAGACTGGAGAGGTTGTAGACCCTAGAAGAGAACCTACTGCCATTTTCCTGAACCAATGTAATTTCTTTTTTAAGAAAAATGTTTTATTTATTTATTTAACTTCATGTGTATGAGTGTATTGCCTGAATGTATGCACACCCATGGAGTTCAGAAGAGAGCATCAGATCCCCTGGAACTGGAGTTGTAGATGGTTGTTATCTGCCATGTGGGTGCTGGGATCTGAATCCAAGTCCTCTTCAAGAACAGCCAGTGCGCTTAACTGCTAACCCACCTTTTCAGCCCCATATTTTTTTATTATATTGTAAATATTTATCATTATATTCACAGATAAGTATAGCTGTTACCACTCATCAAAGAAGCTTCTTTTTGCAACAGATGCTGACTCTTAGAAAGTTTTGAACTAAAGAAATGCAGAGAATAAGTGAATGTGTAATGCCAAGCCCCAATTTATGCTTCTACAATACAACCCCTACACCTAAGACTCTGGGAATATGATGGAAGAGGTGAGATAGGGAGATCACAGAGCCAGAGGACAAAGACACATGCTGCTAGTGACTTCTAGGCATGACAGGGATATGCCTCATCCATGAAATCTCCACAATATTCTTGCTTAAGCAAGACCTGCATAATGACAACACTAGTTGACATACCAATGCAGATGAGGGAAATGCCACAAGGCTACCTCTCTTAAATGTTGAAAAACTTATCAAATTAGTCCTTCAAAATTCAAACCAATGAGATGTAACAGATCTTTATAGAACACTGTCCCAACAACAGCAGAATACGCATAAAACAGTCACCAAAATAGAGTACATAGTAACCAAAAGACAAATCTTGACAAACTCAAAATAATAGAAATCATGTATTGTGCAAAAGCACAATCAAACCAGCGTCAATAACAGACACATTTGGAAATCCATTACATACTTGGAAGTTAAAACACACGTGTGAAATAATTCTCTAGAGAAAGAAAGAATATTTTCAACTAAATGAAAAGCAAAATGCATTATATCAAAATTTGTGATTTATAGGTAACAAAATGCTTAGAGGGGATACAGCATTAAATGCAATATATTAGAAAAAAAACCAGAGACCTAAAAAGCAATAACTAGGATTTTGCCAGGAGGCTAAAGTAAGATCAGATAAAACCTAAAGTAGAAGAAAGAAAATGATAAAAATTCAACAGAAATCAGTAAAATTAAAATAAGAAAACAGGGCCAGGCATGGTGGCACACATCATTAATCCCAGCACTCGGGAGGCAGAGGCAGGCATATCTATAGTGAGTTCCAGTCCAGCTAAGACTACAGGGAGACCCTGTCTCAAAAAAGATACAAATTAATTAATTAATTAAAAATAAAAAAGAAAGCAAGAGAGTATATTAAAAACAAAAGATGGTGCATTTAATAGATCAATAAAGTTGAGAATCTCCAAAGTGAGAGGGAAGGAATGAGGAAGAAAGAGGGGGAGGTAGTGGGAGAATATGCAAATCAGGGATGAATCAGGAAATATCACTGCTGGTCTTAAAAGAATAATAAGGTACTACTATAAAGAATCCTATGTCTGTAAATCATATGAGTTCCATTGTGTCTTAGTTTGACTTCTGGCACTAAAACAAAATTCCACAAAGTAATTCATAAAGTATAGAATTTTTTTCACAGTTCTGAACACTGGAAACTCCAAGAATAAGATGCCTACAAGTCTCCAAGAATAAGATGCCTACAAGTCTCCAGTTTCATTGTAGGATTTATTTCAGTCTCTGCTTCCAGAGTGGTGTCTTGAATGCTGAGTCTTACAGACATGAGGAATGCTGTTGTCTTATATGGTAGAAAGCAGAAAGAGAATGTACTTGATCAAGGTCTTTTACAGTTCTATCTTATTCCATTTACAAGTGTTTTTGTTTCTTTTCCTATTGCTGTAATAAAATGCCCTGACAAAAACAATTTAAGGGAGGAAAAGTTTGTGTTGACTCACAGTTCGAGGGCAAAATCCACCATGTTGAAGAAGTCCTCGTGTGGGACTATGAGTCTCTGGTAACACTGCATCCACACTTACAAAGCAAAGACTGATGAATGTCCTAGTGCTCATCTCACTTTCTCCTTTTTATTCAGTCTGGAACCACAGCCTATGGAAAGGTGCCACCATGGTAGGTAGATCTCAATTAACCTAATCTAGCTAATCACTCAGAGTCCAACCCACTTCACCTAATCCAGAAAATTCTTTATGAATTTGCATAGAAACTTGTCTCCCAGATCATTCTAGATGGTGTCAAGTTGACAGTCATTCCTTTTATTTGTTTGTTTTTGGGTTTTGGGTTTTTTTGCATATATAATTTTTTATTGAGCTTTTTAAATTTCATAGATTTCCCACTCAATTCCAGACCCCCTCCCCCATCCACGCTTCCCCCATGCCCCTACCAAATCCTATGCACTATGCCATACATGCTGAGACCTATTCATTCAGGTGTTTGTACCCAAATGTTCTTCAGTGTAAATGCGTCCACTGGAGTCTAGTCAGCTCATCCAGTGGTTGTATGTAAGTTATACTCTCCTTCACCCAGCAGCAATGTCTCAAATAGTTCTCTATCTAATGCTGGACCACCACCTATTTCTCACCTCCCTTTTGGACCCTTGTTTAATTGAGCTGACATGGGTCCCATGCTTGATCACTGTCACAAGTTCACCCGAGCAAGCCTCCAAGTGGCCTGGAGGCCTCCACCTTCCTGCGTTCATGAACCACCCTTGGCTCTTAGAATCTTTCTTCCTCCCCTTCTGCAATGGTCCCTGAGCCATGGGTGGGTGAGATTCCATATAGGAGTCCCATCCTACACTCTACAGTCTCTTATTCTCCAAAACTTGGCCAGGTGTGGCCTTCTGTGTGCATCACATTCTGATGTACATGGAAGCCTCACTGGTGCAAGTTGAGGGGTGCATTAGCCCTCTCTCTACTCCTTTATTCTACTGTATTCCATGAGCCTTAGTTGTAGAGATTTTACCACAGATGTGTCACCTAGTCCTCTGTGCTTGTCCAGATGTGCAACTCTGCAATAGCCTCCATCTGTTGCAAAAAGAAGCTTCTTTGATGAATGCTGCACAGCACACATGTCACTCTAAGGGAGCTCTCCTCTATCTGGCACTGCCTTCCCTGCCAAGCAGCTCCCAGGTGTCCATATGCATTGACATTCAAACATTCTATGTGAATTTCTCATAGGGTTTCTAGGGAGACACTTTTCCCTCTAGGTTTCCTAGGTCCCTTAGATTAACTCATCTCCACTCTTTTCTTCCATCTGGCTTCCCTCCTCCTTAGTCACAGTGCCCCCATTATCCCCACCCCCCCAATACCTCATGATTCCTGCCATCTTTCCTCCCTCCTTCCCCCAAACCATAGGCCCTTGCATGTCCCTCCCTCCTCTCCTCCCTGCCGATTACTCCCACCTTTTCTACCTCCTTCATGTAACATCTGTTCCCTACTATCTCTCTTTCAGGTTGTTTCTTGCCATTTGCTTCCAAGTAATCTTTCCCTTTACCTGGCTCCTGGTATAACATCAGAATTTATATACTCATATATAAGGGATTGGTGTTACAATCCACAAATGAAGGAGAACATATGTTGCTTGCTTTTCTGTGTTTGTGTTACTTCACTTAGTATAGCACTCTCTAGCTCCACCCATTTACCTGCAAATTTCATCTTTTTTTTACTGCTGAATAGAACTCCAGTGAGTAGATGTACTACATTTTCATTAACCATCTGTCAGTTGAAGGACATTTAGGTTGTTTCTGTTTCTTAGCTGTTGTGAAGAGAGCAGCAACAACATGGATGTACAGGTATCTCTACAGTATGGTGAATCCTTTGGGTATATGCCAAGGAGTGGTATCACTGGAAAATATGGTAGGTTCATTTTTAGTTTTTTGAGGGTTCTCCATGCCGCTTTTCACAGCAGTTGCATGAGCTTGCTTTCCCACCAGCAGTGAATGAGCATTCTTTTTTCTCCACATCCTCTCTAACATTTGCAGTCTTTCATTCTCTTGGTCTTTGCCAATCTGACTGGGCTAAGATGGAATCTTTAAAGTCATTTTTATCTGCATTTCTCTAATTATTAATGATGTTGAGCACTTTTTAAGGTGATTTTAAGCCATTTTTATTTCTTTGAGAACTCTCTGTTTAGGTCTATCATCCATATTTTTATTGGGTCATTTATTTATTGTTTCTTTGTTTTTTGGTGTCTTTGTATATTCTGGATATTAATCTTTTGTCAGATATGTAGCTGGCGAAGATTGTCTCCTGCTCGGTGGGTTTCCTCTTCCCTTCCTTAATTGTTTCTTTTGCTGTACAGAAACTTTGTACTTTAATGAGTTCCCACTTACTGATTTTTGACCTTAGTGCCTGAGCAGCTGGTGTCTGATTTAGAAAGTCCTTTCCTATTCTTATATCTTGGAGGGTGCTGCCTATGGTTTCTTTTTGTTTATTTTGTTTTTGGTGTTTTGTTTTGAGATAGGGACTCCCTGTAGCTCTGGCTGGCCTGGAACTCATTATGTACACCAGGCCAGTCTCAGTCTCACAGAGATCTGTCTTGCTCTGCCTCCCAAGTGTTGTGATTAAAAGTGTGAGGTAAATGTCTTGAACATCAGCCTCCTATTACTATCGCATTGACAATACCTGAATATTGTCAGAAATACATTCAAACGAGAGCAGACCATCTCCTATTAAGACAAAAACTTACACAAGTTGTTAAAAAAGATATAGGTAATCTGAATATCCTGTATTTATTAAAACATTAAAATTTTATTTACTCTATGATAGATACATTTAACTCCATATAGTCTCATCAGTGAATTTTATTAAACATTTAAGGAAGAAATACTACTAAATATATAAATACTTTCTAGAAAAGAAATGAAGAAGGAATAGTTCCAAAACCATTTCATGAAAACAACTTTAGTACTGAAATTAGGAAAAGACAATAAAAGAAAAAGTAAATATTATGTTACATATCAATATATCTTTTGAGCATAGATGCAAAATACCATAATGTGGTCAATAATGAAATATATAATATTGAATTACTTTTATTGATCATATATTTGCATATTCAGTTATCATGTTTATAAATATTTAAAATTTAACAGAATCAAGGAATGCACAATTGATCTAGCATTTGAAAATGAATCATTTTAATTTACTCTACCATAAGGCTGTATAATAAATATCATAAACCAGTGAAGTAATCAATACATGAATAAAAGCATTATTTGTTTAGTGTAAAAAGTTTCAACAAAGTATAAACACAGAAAACTTTCATGACGTTGTAGTTTCTGAGAAAAATATAATAGTTAATATCAAACAAAAGGGAAGCAACAAATTCTAGGCCCTCGGTATCAGGAGAATCAAAAATGCAGGTTCTCTCAATATTGTTCCACACTACCAACAAATTTCCAAGTGACTGCAATTAAAAGAAAATACAAAGGCATATGTATTTGTTACTTTTCTGTTCCTCTGATAGAAACACTGACCCAAAGCAACTTATAGAAGCAAGAATTTATTTGAACTTATGGTTCCAGGGAAATTACAGTCCATCTTGGCAGGGAGGCATGGTGGCAGAGGTGGCTGGAGGAGGAGCAGAAGCTAAGCTTTACATCTTCAAGCAAGCATAGGAAGCAGAAGAGTAACTGGAAGTCCAGCAAGGCTTAAGAACTCTCTAAGCCCACCCCAAGTGACATGTTTCCAACAGGATAGCAACACCATCTAAGACCTCCCAAAATAGCACCATCAACTGGGGACAAATTGTCCAAATACTTGGAGCCTATGGGGGACATTCTCACTCAAACCACCACATTCCACTCCTTGTCACCCACAGGCTCATGACCATATAAAATACAAAACGTGACTACTATCCTCAGGCCTCTTGGGGTAAGTCTACAGTGCAGCTCTCCGCGCTGGGACTCTCTCAGCCACATTCACCCTTGTACCACATTCCACTCCTTGTCACCCACAGGCTCATGACCATATAAAATACAAAACGTGACTACTATCCTCAGGCCTCTTGGGGTAAGTCTACAGTGCAGCTCTCCGCGCTGGGACTCTCTCAGCCACATTCACCCTTGCACCCCCCCCTCGCCGTTCTATACTCCTAGTTTGAGCCCTGCGCCACTCCTAGTCTTGCGGCCCCAGACACCTGGGGAACAAATACTGCTTCCTGACCCTTCTCACCCAGAGCAACCCAGTCCCTTTCTTGGGCTCCAGGAGCACCACTTCTGGTCCTGGCCCTGCCCTCACCTCGCTCTACTTCCCTGGTCCTCCAACACCCGCCAGCCTCTTTCTGGGGCTGACAGCCTCTTTCTAGGGCTCCGAGGCTTACCTTTACTCCCCCCGACCCTTTGCATCCAGTACAACCCAGCTACTCAATCCACTCCCTGGGAAATCTTGGGGCTTCTTCCCTCCCCATCTGCCTTTGCTTCCCTGCGTGGCGCATCCACGGCAAGGGTCTCAGGTCAGTGCCACCCAAGTTCCTGAGGCCAAAAGCATTCTTAGAAGATTCCAGACCTAAGGAGAAAGTCTGAAAACTTCTGATCCACATTGGAGTTGGGCCACCGCGGAACTCCTGAAGACAAAATCAATCCGGCCTCGACAATATAAAATCAAAAGAGAGAACCAGAAGCTAAGACGAACCAGCTCTTCATACCCAAAAAGTAAACCACAAAGACACATAAAGCTCAAAAATAAAAGAAGCAGAACTAAACTTGAAGGCCCGAGTATCACACAAGAGTCAGAAACTACAAAAGAAATTCACATGTCAAAATCACAGAGAAAAAATAATAACATGAAAAACCAAAATAACATATCCCCACCAAATACCAGTAATCCTCTAGAGGAGCACAATGAGAATCCCCTAGAGACAATGCAGGACATGGAACTCAAAAAAACAATGATGAATATGATAAAAGAATTCACTGAATTTAAAGAACACACAAACAAGGTAATCATAGAGCTGAAGGAAGATAGGGATAAACTTCTGAATGAATTCAGAAAAGAGCT
>NW_008341888.1:3069758-3086404 GCF_000622305.1 Nannospalax galili | reverse complement strand
CTAAAAATGTACAGCCAATTTTGAAAGAGATGTACCCTAGCTCAGAAAAATGTTATTGAATATGTCAGTTGTGTTGTAATGATATGCTTCTTCTAAGTATGTTGTTATTAAATAAATCATTTTTAAAAATTTAAAAAAAAATACAAAACGTATTTAGTTCAACCTTCAAAGTCCCCATAGTCTTTACCAGTCTCAGTACTATTCAGAAGGCCAGAGTTCAAAGTCTCTTCTGAGACTCAGGGCAATCTCTTAACTATAAACCCTTGTAAAAATCAAAAGACAAATTATATACTCTCCAAATACAGTGCAACCAGATACAAATTACCATTCCAAAGGGAGGAATAGAGACATAGTGAGGAAGTACTGGACCAAAATAAGACCAAAACCCAGCAGGACAAACACCAAATTCAGTAGCTCCATGTCCAACTTCTGAGATTTTACTTCCAAAGGGCTTAGATGGTTCAGCCTCTCCAGCTTTCCTGTGTGCAACATACATCTCTCTCTTGGGCTGGTACTACTCCCTGTATATAAATCTTCTGGGCAGATGCCTCACAGCTCTGGCATCATGACCGTCTTCTTGGGGTCTGTATTGTCAACCAAGCTTCACCTTCACAGCTTCATGAAATGGCCTATCAGGGCTTTCTTTATGCAGAGCCACCCCTGCTGAATGCTGCCTGACCACAGCAGCTCTCTGAAATCACAGAGGAAGAACCAATGACCTCTTTACTCTTGCATTTTTCTTGCAGCTAAAGCCAGCACCAGGTGAACAATACTGACAAGTTTGGCTGTATGTTTGGGATGGACTCTAGCCTGCTTTATCCATTTTAGAAGCTTTTCTCTTCAGTGGCCCCTGAAGCATATTCATTTCACAAGCTGGAGGCTTAACTGGGTGTGGTCTTGCCCTGGAGGCACTCTCTCCATTGTTTAAATGCAAATCTCTAGGCCCCTTCTTAATCACTTTTATCTCCATATCAAAGGGATCCTCTCCAGCAAATGCCAGTGCTCTTTTTCAATCCAAACTGTGTATTCTGTGTTTCTTTCTGCTCCATTTGCTCTTTTTCACTGTAGAGCTGCATAATATTGACCATTAATAGCCATTCCACCATTTCTATGTTAGTCCGTCTTGAAATTTCTTCTGCCAGAGAAACTAGTCCATTGCTTTTCAAGTTGGCCTCAGACAAGCTTTTTGGCTGTGGGCAGACTCCAGCCAGAATCTTTGCCAAAATATCCCAATTGCTACTTAAGTCCTTATTTCCCCCTGGAACTACATTGTTCTGGGCACTACTTTCATCCAGGTGCCAACTAAATTGGTCTGTTAAGCTCTTCTTACTACAGCAATCAACTGCTTTTCTGGCCCAAACTTCCAGTGTCTTCCACATTCTTCCAAAACCCCATGTGGTCAAGTTCTTCACAGCCACAGCCCACTCTCTGATATCAATTACTGCATTACCTTTCTGTTGCTGTGATAGAGACACTGACTCAAAGCAACTTATATAAGGAAGAGTTTATTTGAGCTTACAGTTCCAGGGGAATTACAGTCTGTCTTGGCAGGAAGGCATGGTGGCTGAGGGGGCTGGAGCAGGATCAGAAGCTAAGCTTTACATCTTCAATCAGGCACAGGAAGCAAGAGAGTAAGTGATGATTCAGCAAGGCTTAAGAACTCTCTAAGCCTGCCCCCAGTGATGTATTTCCTCCAGCATGGACACACCTTCTAAGACCTCTCAAAACAGCATCATCAACTGGGAACAAAATGTCCAAATACTTGGAGGCTATGGGGAACATTCTAACTCACACAACCACTGCATACAAATTGGAAATGGAAAAATGAAATCTTTCATTTTCAAATTATATATATATATATATCCCAAAGACTCTAAAAAATAATAGAACAAATAAGAATCTATCAAGGTTTGAGGATACATGATAAAAATGCTGTGTGAAATGAATCTATACATATCAGCAAGGAAAAAAATGAAACTTACATAAAAGTTCAATAATATTTGCAACAAATGAAAAATAAGCATATATATATTTAACAAAATGAGCCATCTTTATGAAGAGATATACAAAATCCTGACAAAAGAAACTAAAGATCTAAATAAATACTGATACATACCGTACAAAAGGCTTGGAAGAATCCATACTGTAGCAAACTGCTAAGGGAGAAAAATGATGTTCTAACTCAGCCCTATAGCCTAATAACCATAATAATTGGCATGTCAATCTACCTCTATTGGTGCAGTAGTGGCACTGTTATCTGGGGAGTAATCAACAGCTATCTAACTGAACTTAAAGCCCTTTCAATGGGAATGAACGCATGGGTCACACTGTAAACTCAGCCAAATACACATGTCAGAAGAGAACATATACCCCAGAGAAAACTCTCTTTGTTGTGTCTCTAGACAAATGAAACTTCTTACCATATGCTAAATATGGATTCTTATATTTACAGAAAAGCATATTGTACACCACTCATCAAAGAAGCTTCTTTTTGCAACAGATGGAGGATACTGCAGAATTCCACAACTGGTCAGACACAGAGAATATATGTCTGAGAGATGCCCAGTACTAGGTGACACATCAACAGTTGAACCTCTATGCCTAAGACTCATGGAGCATATTGGAACAAGGGATAGAGTGAAAATTAATGCATCCCTCTATTCTCATGAGTAAAACTTCCTTATACAACAGAGTGTGATGAACACAGAAGGCCACAGTTGGCCAAGTTATAAGAATAAGAGACTTCAGGGTGTGTGTCCTTATAGAGGACTCCGGTATTGAACCTCACTCACCCACTTCTCGGGATAATTTCCAAAAATGTGTGAGGAAAGATTTTAAGAGCCAGGGCTGGTTCATGAACACAGGGAATCAGAAGCTTTAAGGCCATTGGAAGCTTTCACATGTGAACTTGTGGCAATGATAGCATCAAGCACAGGACCCATGCCAACTCTATTAAACAAAGGCCCAAAGGGAAGGAGAGAAATGGGTGGTGGGCCATCCCTAGACTGAGAACTGTTGGAGACTGATTGTTACTAGAAGAGGGAGAGTATGCCTCACTTACAATCTCTAGATGTGCTGACTAGACTCCAGTGGATCAATTTGCACTGAAGAACATCTGGGTACAAATGGACTGGATAGGACTTAACATGTGTGGTGGAATACATGAAGTTCGATGGGCAATGGGGAGCATGGATGGGGAAGGAGGTCTAAATTTGATAAAGAACTGTTGTATGAAATTACAAAAGCTCAATAATAAATAAATAAAGATAATAAATTAATTAATTAAAAAGTTAAAAAGAGGATAATTCTGTCAAAGTTCTTTTATAGAATAAAAGTGAGTCTACTAAAAAGCCTAGCTGTCTTTCTTTTTAGATAAGGGCAAGGTGTTTCTAGATTATACATGGAAAATCAAAGGAAATAGAACCACGTTTTTGGAAAAATATCTTATTTCAGTACTTAATATATACTAACAACAATACAAAAAATGTAGTATTTGTGAAAATATATGCATATAATTTAGTGGAACAGAACAGAGTCAAAAATTAACTGAACTGATTTTTTTTTCATCGTTTTGAGATAGGGTCTCCCTGTAGTCCCAGATGGCCTGAACTTGCTATGTAGACCAGGCTGGCCTTGAACTCACAGAGATCTGCCTGGCTCAACCTCCTGAGTGCTGGAACTAAAGGCATACGCCACCATTTCCAGATCCTGAACTGATTTTTTTGACACGTGAATAAAGGAATTTTGATTAAGAAGGGAAAATATAAAAATGAACTTAGAGAGGTCATGTGTCTTGTATTTAACAGAGCCAAAACTATAAAAAGGCTAGAAAATCTTATTCTTATTGGCCTTGGGTGAGGCAAATAATTACTTTTTGTATATACTTTTTAAAATTTTGTGTATCTCATGCATAACATCTTAATCATCTTTATATCCCCTTCTTCTTTGGTGTCCTCCCATTACCCTCACCCACTGGATCCACTGGATTTTATGCATTCTGCATTTATGTTAAGGTCTATCAAGTCAAGTTAGTGTCCCCAGCTGTCCCTTAGTTCAAGTTCATCCACTAGGGTCTAGTCAGCCTATCTAGAGTCACTCCCTTAAAGATCAGGTATTCCTCACCCAGAAGTAATCAGCTGCCCAATAGTTCTTTGGCTAAGATTGTGGCCTGCTGCCCATTTCCACAGTTTTATGCTGGGTTTTTGTCTCCTTGAATATGCATGGGTATTGTGCATGCTGTCATCATTGCTGTAAGTTCATATGAGCAATATCCCAGGAGCCTGTAAGACTCTATTTGCGTGAGGTCATGTGCCCCTTCCCTTGGCTCTTAGAATATTTCCACCTCCTCTTCCACAATGGTCCCTGAGCCCTGAGTGGGTGAAGTTTAATAAACAAGAGTCCTACCCAAGTACCACACTCTGTGGACACTTAGTCTCTTGTGCTTTAACCATTTGTGGCCCTTCGTGTTAATTGCCCTCTGTTGGATGAGGGAGCTTCATTGATAAGATTTGAGAGATATTCTCTCTACCCCTTGTTCCACTATGTTCTGTAAGTCTTAGGTGTAGAGGTTTCATTGTAGATGTGTCACTTACGGTTGGGCATTTCACAAACACTTAATCTCTTTGTGTGACCATTTGTGGAACACTGTACTAGTCTTCTCCTGTTGCAAAAGAAGTATCTTTGGTGAGTGATGTCTGGCATACATGTCTGTAATTATAAGGATACATATTTAGCACATAGTAAGAAATTAAATTTGTCTAGGTCTATGACAGCCTTGGGCATTTCTCTAAGATCAATGACCTCTCCACCCATGTGTATTTGGCAATGTTTACAACAGCACACATGACTTCCCTCCCACTGAGCAGGCTTTAAGTACAATTAGGTAGTTGTTGATTACCCTCAAGGTAAATGTGACACTACTGCTCCAATATAGTTTGCTGTGCCAGTCATTATTGTGGTTATTAGGTCTTAAGGCTGGGGTTGGACCATCAAAGGCTATCCCTTAGCATCTTGCATAGTGTTCTCCAAAATTATGAGAGCTAGCCATCAGAGAGATGGCATGTAGGTCATTTCCTGCTCCATTGCTCCAAGTCCTGTGTCCAAAGTCTGTACTTTCTTCAGCAATAGGGTCAAACCTGCAAGTTCTGGAAGGCAATCAAGGTCTGTGGCAATAGCCTGTATAATTTTGGGAGTATCTTGGACTAACCTCACCAAAAACTTGAAAGAAGGAATTGTTCCCCTCTTTTGCACTGTTTCTTGTTATACAGCCTTCAGCTGTACACATGAACTCATGTAATGACATTGTATGTGTATTTCAGTAGGTTTTTGAAATAATATGTTTCCCTCTGATTTTTTTACACAAGCTAGGAATTATTTATCCCTCCCCCTCCCAATTAAAGTACTCCAATTTCCACTATTTCACCCTTGATAATAATACCCGTCTCCTACAGTTCCCCTCTCTTGAGCTCCTTCTTCCCCTTTACCCCCATACTTGTACAATCCCCCCCTTTTGCCCTTGCATTTAAATACCCCATTTTACCTATTTCTCCCTTGGTAACACCTGCCTCTTACTGTTATGTTCTTCTCTCTCAGGCTCCTTCTTTCCCTATACCTCCACAGTTCCTTTCCATTTTCTGGCTCCTGCTGTTACATCATGATATATACTTAGATATAAGGATTTGAAGCTAGGAACCACAAATGAGGATAAACATATATTGTTTTTTGTGGGAGTCTGTCTTACTTTATTTAGTATAACAGTTTCTAGTTCCATCTATTTACCTGCAAATTTTGTGATTTCATCTTTCTTTACAACTGAGAACTCCATTTTCATTATCCACTCTTCAGTTGGGGGACATTTAGGTGGCTTCCACTTTTTAGTTATTGTGAAAAGCGTATCAACAAACATGGATGTACAAGTATCTCTGTCATAGTATGATGATCCCCTTGGATATATGCCAAGGAGTGGTATAACTGGGTCACATGGTAGGTTCATTTGGTGAAGATTTTCTTCCACTCGGTGGGTTTCTTTTGTTATACAGCTTTTTAGTTTAATGAAATCCTACTTATTGATTGTTTACCTTAATTCTTGAGCAACTGATGTCCAATTTAGAAAGTCCTTTCATGAAGCTATATCTTGTATGGTACTCCCTATATTTTCTTCTAACAGTGTCAGAGTTACAGAATTCACACTGAGGTCTTTGATCCATATGGAGTTGAATTCTGTGTGAGGTGAAAGACCAGGTTCTTGTTTCATTCTTCTACAGGAGGAGATCCAGATTTGCTCACATCATTTGTTGAAGCTGCCGTCTTTCCTCTATTGTGTGTTCTTGGCTCTTTTGTCAAATATCAGGTAGCTGCAATTAAATGTACTCATATTTGGGTCTTCAGTTGTGTTCCATTGATCTTTGTGTCTTTTTTGCCAGTACCATGCTGGTTTTTATGACTATTGCTCTGGAATATAGTTTGAGTTCTTTTTGGTAATCCCCCTATGGTTGCTCTTTGTGCTCAGTATTGCTTTGGATATCCGGTGTGTTTTGTGATTCCATATTAATTTTATGATAGTTTTTTCAAATTCTGTGAAGAATATCATAGGGATTTTGATTGCAATTTCAGTGATTCTACATGCTGATTTTTGTAGGATTTTTTCACAATATTAATTCTTCTAATCCAGGAGAATGAGAAGTCATTCTATTTTTGGTGTCTTCCTCAATCTCTTCAAAGACTTAAAAATTTTCATTGTATATATCTATAATTCCTTTGGTCAGTTTTATTCCTATATTTTTATTTTTACTTTTTCAATCTATTTTGAATGGGAGGGTTTCAATGTACTCTTTCTCTGATTGCCTGTTTTTGGTATATAGAAAGGTGTCTGATTTTTGTAGGTTAGTTTTGTAACCTGCCACATTGCTAAAAGTGTTAATCATTTCTAGGAGTTTTCTGGTGGAATTTTTGGGATCTCATAGGTATATCATATCATCTGCAAAGAGGGATAATAAATAACCTCTTCCTTTCCAATTAGTACTTCTTTAATTTCCTTCTCTTATCTTATTGCTGTAGCAAGAGTTTCAAGCACTAAATTAAAAGTGAGTGGAGATAGTGGACAGCCTTGTCTTGTTCCTAATTTTAATGGGAATGCTTCCAGTTTTTCTCCATTTAGAATGAGACTGATTGTGGGTTTGTTTTACATAACTTTAATTATGTTGAGGTATGCTTCTTCCAGTCGAATTCCCTCTAAGACTTTTAGCATTAATGCATGTTAGATTTTGTCAAAGGTCTTTTATGCATCTATTGAGATGATCATGTGATTTTTTAAGTCCATTTATATGATTTATTACTTTTGTTAAATTATATTTATTGACCCATCCTTGCTGCTCTTGAATAAAACTGACCCTATTGTGGTGACTGATCTTTTTGATGTGTGTCTCTATGTGGTCTGTATTTTGTTGTGAATTTTTGTATCTAAGTTCATTAAGGATATAGGCCTATTTTCTTTTGTTGTTGTGTCTTTGACCCACAGTCAATCTCATTCTAAATGGAGAAAATTTTGGCTTCATAGAAAGAGTATGAGAGTTCTTCTTTTTCTATTTTTTGAATAATTTAAGTAGTACTGCTTATAGATCTTCTTTAAATGTCTTGTTGAATTCTGCTGTGAAGACATCTGGGCCTGGACTTTTATTAGTCGAAAGGTTTTGTATGTTTCAATTTCCTTCTATGTTATGGGTTTGTTTTAGCTGTTGATTTCTTCTTGGTTTTCCTTTGGTGGTTTCCATGATTTTAGATATTCACCCATTCTTTTAGATGTCAAATGCATTAGAGTATGGATTTTTAAAGTATTCACTTATAATGTTCTGGGGTTTTTTCCCTCTATTATGAATTTTCCCTTTCATCTCTGATTTTGTTGAGTTGGATTTACTTTGTCTTTCTTTTGGTTAACCATAATAATGGTCTGTTTATCTCATATATCTTTTCAAAGAACCAGGTCTTGGATTTATTGATTCTTTTAATTAAAAAAATTTTTTTTGGTTTCTATTTTGTTAACTTTTTGCACTGATTTTTATTATTTGTTTTTGTCTGCTGGATTTGGGTTTCGTTTGTTCTTGCCTTTCCAGTGTCTTGAGTTGCAATGTTAGGTCATTTATGTGTACCTTTTTTTTTTTTTTTTGAGACAGGGTCTCCCTATAACCCCAGCTGGCCTAGAATTCACTATGTAGCCCAGGCTGGCCTTGAACTCACAGAGATCTGCCTGCCTCTGCCTCCCAAGTGCTGGGATTAAAGGCATGTGCCACCATGCCCACCCCCCTGATTTTTTTTAATGTATGCACTTAGAGCTATAAACTTCCCTCTTGGGACTACTTTTTAAGTGTCTCAGAGATTTTGTTGTTCTGTATTATCCTTTTCATTTAGTTCCAGGCATATTTTTATTTCTTTCTTAACTTCTTTGACCCACTCTTCATTCAGGAGTCTGTTGTTTAACATCCATGAGTTCGTGTAGTTACTAGAGCTTCTTTTGGTGTTGATCTTAAGCTTTACTGCATTGTGGCCTTAAAGAATGCATTTCAATTTTTTGTACTTGTAAGCTTTGCTTTGTGGCCCAGTATGTGGTCAATTTTTAGAATGTTGCATGAGGTACTGAATAAAAAACATATTCTTTGTTGCTTGGGTGGAATATTTGGTAGATGTCTGTTAGGTTTTATCTGTGAAGGTGAGAATTTCTTGAAGACAACAAAAAATGGGTTTTGTTTCTTAATGCATTCAACAAGCCTGTGCGTTTGTACTGGGACATTCAGGCCACTAGTATTTAAAGTCATTATTGAAAGCTATGCATTGGTTACCATCATTTTAATTTCAGTTTGCATTCTTGGTCTAATTTTGTGTTTCCACAATTATACCTCTATTTAATTTCTTTATGTTGCCTCTTGGGTTAGTCGTTCCTTTCTTTATTCCTTTGGACTGCTTTGAATATTCACTGAAGGGATGGTTTGGTGGGAATGAATTCTTTCAGCATTTTCACATCATGGCCCCAGACATAATCCCATTTTTCTTGAAATCACCCCAGCTAAATTTTGTATATATTTGCAGAAAAGTCCATTGAAGCTATTCACTCATTTTAAATATTCTTATTAATTTCTTTAAAATTACATATCTACATACAATGTATGATTGTTTCCTTCTTCCACTCCCTCCCCTAACTCCTCCCAGATTCACATTCACACCCACACCCACCCCTCCAAACTTCATATCATAACCTACTGAATAAAATTTGTGCTTCCAATGTATTCAGTTGGTCCTCCATCCACTGGCACATGGAAGGCTTACTAGGAGCCACATCCTTAAAGAAAAAGGGAATGAAATAGGAAGAGAGGATGATATACTCGATTGAGTTTCCCGGATAACTTAGGATTTGTTTGTTTCCTTGTTTAAGAAACTGCACTTTGTATAAAGTTTGTGTATCAGTGGGAATCATCCAGCAAAAAAATGGAAAACAGATGCTGTGGAAGAGAGTATCAGGATTATGGCTGGGGCCGTTCAGTAATTAGACAAGCAGGGATGGAATCAAATAATCAAATACAGGGCTGGGTTGTGACAGGTGTATGGACAGTCATCCACAGTGATGAAAGAGCAGGCAAAATATCTACTCACATATAGGTATGTGAGAAGTTTCCTTTAATACATTCTCATGAGAATGTGGGTGTCCAGGTATTAGAAGTTTTGTGAAGACAGGATGAGTTGTGAACCACTATGTACACAGGGGAATGAGTAAACATTGAGGGGCCAGAGACTTAGCCATGGGAAGGCACCTGTGACAGATGTACTCCAGCACATATTTGTTTGGTAACAAGTTGGGGTAGGGAGGTATGCCCGAGTCTGGCGGACAACAGTCCAAATTTTGCTTCCAACATAGGTACTGGCTCCAGAGAGAAGAAAATGTGCAATGTGCTGTTCTTCTCCTCATAATGACAGACAGAGATGGAGGATAGGGTGGGATCTACAGCAGAACACTGAAGGGCAGTGGATTACTCCACTCCAGCTAGGGATTATTTTCCTCTCAAATGCCAGGCCTTCTGTCACATACATTTCAATAAACTTTGATGTGCAGTGACAACAGCAATCTCCTACTCTGGCTTCTGGTTGCCATGGCAATACTGCTGGGGCTAGGAACTCTGCTCATAGTGCAAATAACTGGAACCTATGAATTTAGAGAAAAGTATTGAGAGGTAGGGGGAAGTACTTCCTGTTGAAAGTAATCCTATACACTTGAATTTTTGTGGTCAACACCACCTGTGATCTACTTTCAAGTAGTCACATCATCATTACCAGAGTTAGTCCAGTTCGACTGTAAACAGGTGTCTTAAACCAAGTAAAAGATACTCTTACTTCACCAGAAGGATCCACTGCTTTGAAACACCCACTAGCTTGTTGTCCAAGGTGATAGCAGTGTCCTCTCACTACTAGAACACTATCTATTAGGAATGTTAGGAGCAGGCACTAGGAACCCTCTCTGAGGGCCTTGTTCCATGGAAGGAACTGTGGATATCCAATGGGAAGAGCGTGTTCAGATGGTGGGTTTGGAAACATGGCCGAACTCAGATATTCATTATTCATAGTACACTGCCCATAAGGCTAAACTCAAAGTTGTGGGGTTGAGGCATGTCAGAGGATAGTCTAAGGGTAGAAATATAATATTCAAATTCAGACATCCATGCTAAGTAGTGAGCACTCCCTCTTATAGCTCCTGTTCTCTTCTACCAAAGCAAACAGCAGGCCAAGATGAAGTGAGAAGTCAGGGTTTGGATGAAGTCCTGGGAAGTTCAGCTGCGCTCTCCAGCTAAGTGACTCTTTGTCTGAATTCCAGGAGTTTTGCTCAGCTTTCCAAGTTTCCAGACCCATAATCAGCTTTGAGTGTCAGTGTCCAGACCCAGAATGGCCTAATCTGCCCAGTGGCCTGTTGCTATGGTAATCCTGCAAGTGCTTTCATCAGTAAATGAAATAAAAGGCAGCAGGAATCCTGGGGTGCTTAGGCACATAGGAAAGGGGGAAGAACTGCAATTTGAATATCCTAATTGCACTAATTGATACACTTTTGTGATTAAAAAACCACAAACACAGACCAGAGAAACAGGGGGCTTGGTAGGAACTGGCTTCCTTCTTTGGAGAAACCTCCACTGAGTAATGTGGAAAGTAAGGAGAGGTGGCAACAAACTGGGCTGAACTCCCTGACTGCCTCTGCCTGCTTTGTTACAGATCCTTAAACACTGCAGACTGTAGTGGCTGCCTGGGGCCTGCTGACAGGGAGGCATCAAGAATGGCTCCCCTGAGCAAAGAGGCTGGTGCTCCCCTGACCTGGTGGCAACAGGGCACAGGCCATGGTGTAGACAGGCAGGCCAACACAGCCTGGAGTCCAGGTTGGGAAAGGTCTACAACCCTCAGTGGCTCTTCTGATCACATCTCTGTAGCTTGGACCTGCCCTGTTTGCCTCCTATCAGTCAATATTTTGGACTCTATAATCAGCTTAGGTGTCTAATGGCTTAGTCATGGCTTAATTGGCCCTCAACACTGGTTGCTATGGTGATGCAGCCAGGAGCTGTGCTCACTGAGTTAAAATAGGATAGAATCGAGGTGGGAGGGGGACAGAAAATGGAGCAGGCCAACACTGAAGATGAAAACACTCTAATTACACTAATTGACAGCCTTTGGTGATTAAAAACCCATAAGCACAGGCCATAGGGCCAGGGCACAAGGGCCTGGAGACTCACCTGGGAAGGAAAACATCCAGCACAGAGGGAAAGTTTTCCACAAGCCAGGTTCAGAAAGAAATCCAGAGCGTGAGAGAAGGCGCTGTGCAGCCACTGGAGATCTCCAGCATGGGCTTTAGAAAGACGCAGGTATGTGAGAGGATCCAGGCCCTCATCTGAGGCATCTAGGACTCCTCAGTGTCAGTCATGGTTGTTCCCTGGGACACTGAGGCTCAGAAGTGATAGGTGTGGAATTTAATCACATGCTGGATAAGTAGCAGAGCCCTGTGGAGTATGAGGTTCCTGATCAGCCAGAATTCTGTGGCCCCATTAAGCCTCCAGTTGATACCAGGATAGTCAAGTCCCTCCTTTCACAAAGTCATGAAGTCCAGAGACTGCCCAGGGCTACAAAATCCACCTGACAGGAGAACAGGGGTCTCCTTGAGCCTGATGTAGACCTGAACAATGCCACAGAACCAAAAGGGACCCTGGGAGTAGGAAAAGGGCACTGGTTTTTAGACAGTGTTCAGGGCTTAAAAGGCAGGATGGGAATTTTTCTCAAGGACTCTAAGTGATGGGGGGAAAAGGGGATAATGGCCCTTCACAGGGATGGGAGGAAGCAAAGGAAAAGAGGAAAAGAGAACTGCCTCCCTACCTGCCCCTGGGTGTTTCCGTGGGACTAGCTCTTTCCTGAGCAGCGGCTCAAAAATGCTTTCAGAGAGCTTTCCCCAGGACATCTTGCCTGAGGACATAGGGCAGCAGTATGACACTAGTTTGTAGGGGTCTGACAGCCTCCCAGCAGCACACTTCTGGGCATAGGAATGTACCAGACTGAGTGGTTGACAGCCCCAACACTAGGTTCCCGGCTACTGTTAAAGCTGTGTGTCCCTGATTTTATGAAGACAGGGCCAGGGCTGTGCCTGTCAGGCTGGCAGAGGCAGGAAAAGCACTCTGTGTGCTCAAGCTTCTCAGGAAATCTTTCCCGGGGAGCATGCTCTCACATGGGTGTGGGGGACACACTGGGGCAAAGAACCTCTGCCCTTTCCTGAAGGAACCTGAGTCCCTCTGTCTGATCTGAGCCAAATTGGCATGGCTCTACCCAGGTTGCTTTTCTTTTCTTTTCTTTTTTGTATATATTCTTTCTAGTTAACTTGCAGCATTTAACAGATTTCCTTATGGCATTTCCACATATACATTGCTTAGTTGATTGCTGCTTCCCTACACACACTCAGACACTCCCATGTCCCTGACCAACCTTCTCCCCTCTGTACCATTTTTTAAAATATTTTTTTAGAAAAAACATTTCATTACAGCTTTATCATATGCAATAAGAGTTTCCAGAGCAAAGATACATCTCTTTCAAAAGTGGCTATAAAATTTTTAGGTTCACTGTTGAATTAATACGTTTATACAATATTGAACTCAGTATAAGCCCTGTAAGACATAAAATTGAAAGAGTTTTTAACCTTTAAAAAAGATCTCCCTTTCATTTTAAATATATTGTTTCTTACAGAAAGACTCATTGTTTTTGCTCATAACACTGAGATGTTGGCGCATGCATCTCTCATCTGTATGTATCTGATTATTACTAGTCATAATCGGTTGCACTCAGATCCTTGGCACCTGTGTATATCTATAGTCATCGGGTAGATTTCAATGGGAATGTTTATCACCTCTAGTAATTAACATGATGTAAATTTTTATGCTTCCTCCTCAAATATAATTCTTTTTTAAAAATTTGTTGATTTTTTTTGTGTGTATATCACACAGAACATCTCAATCCTCCGTACCATTTTACCTCAGTATTCTCCACTCCCTTTAATATCTCATATGATCTCTTGTCTTCCTCACCCCTCCCTTGAAACCTACCCTGTTTTTATTTTCAGAGAGGGACTCATGTAGCCCAGGCAGGCCTTGAATTCATAATGCAGCCTAGGACGACCTTGAACTCCTGATCTTCTTGTGTCCACCTCCTAAGTGCTGGGATTGCAGGTTCTAGTCACCACACCCAGACCCATAAGGCTCTAGAACAGTACCAGGAGAGAATAGCTTGAGAATAGTTAAAACTGGGGCTGGAGAGATGGGTCAGTGGTTAAGAGCACTGACTGCTCTTGCAGAAGACCTGGGTTTGATTCCAAGCACCCACATGGTCACAACCATACTTAACTCCAGTTTCAGAGGATCCAGCATCCTCTTCTGGCTTGTGCGTGCACTGCATGACTTGGGTGCACTTACATATATGCAGGAATAAGAGTCATATACATTAAAATAAATAAATGAAAATTAAAAAGAAAATAGTTAAAACCAATGGTGATGGGCAAGTAGAGGGAAACTAATGTACTGGCTGGTATGTGGAAGGGGCTGGGAGGATTACAGAACTACTATGATACTGATCTTTGAATGATTGGGGTTTGAAGACTCTTTGGGGCTGGGTCAGAGTGAAGGAACTTTCTGAGTTGACCAGGACAATGCTGACCTTTGGGAGAGTAAAGACATGCCTTTAGGGGTCTTGGAAAAGCCCAGTCCAATTTGGAGTAGGGAAAGGTAGAGAAATATACTAAGTGAATACCTGGAAGAGAATTGGGGCTGGCAAGAGATTGAAAAGAGGGAGAGGAGGGAAAAGGAAGAAAAGGTGATGCAGACAAAGAGAAGAAAAAAGAGAGTAAGAGATGAAGAACATGAGGAACAGTAGAGAGAGATAGAGCTAGAGAGGGGAGGGGTGAGAAGGCAGAACTTTGTTGCCTACTGTTAATATTAGTTCAAGAAATGCCAGTCAGCTGCATCAGACATGGCTCAGTTGTTAAAGTGCTTACTGAGTAAGCATGAGGACATGTAACTGATTTCCAGCATCCATGTTTGCTGTGGATGCATAAGGACCTGCGCTGAAGCCATTACTTGTCCAGAAAACAAGCAATGGCTGGGCTCAGTGGCTGGTAACATTAATCCCTCTGCTGGGGAGGCAGAGACAAGGGCTTCGTGACCAGACAGTTGAGCTAAATTTGCAAGCTCCTGGTTCAGAGTGAGAGACGCTCCTGGTTCAGAGTGAGAGACATTGCTCTTCCAGGGGAGCTTAGTTTGGTTCTCATCACCAATATCCAGTGGCTCACAAATAGCCAGCTGTAAGTCCAACTCAGTGGATTCAATGCCCTCTTCTGGCTTCTGAGGGCATTGCACACATGTGGTACACATACCTGCACTCCACTTACGTCTACATATTAAAATAAATAAATAGATAGATAGATAAATAAATAAATAAATATTATCACAGATAATAAGATAGTAGGAAAGAGATGGTACCAAGGGGGAAATGGGAAAAGGGGGGTTATTCAACTGGAAAGGAGGAGGGAAGGACAAAAATGGACCATGGGGGTAGAGGGGAAGAAGTTCAACAGAGGAGGACAGTAGGAGAGAGGTATTATCAAGCTGAAAATGGAGGTACTTTAACTGGAGAGGAAGGTTAGGAATAAAGTGAGGATAGATAAATAATGCTTAGGTGGTATGAAAAGCCAGAGGGAATTGTAATAGCTTAAAAACCTACTGAAAAATACACATACAATATCTGATAATGAGTGCATGTGTATAGCTGAAGGCTATATAACAAGAAACACAGTTCTACTCAGGAGAAACCTCCCTTTGACTTGTTGGTCAGGTTAGCCCAAGAGACTCCAAAGAAGGCTATTGCCACAGCACTTGATTACCTTCTAGAACTTGAAGATAAGAACCTGTTGCTGAAGACAGGACATACTTCAGACACAGGACTTGGAGCAATGGAGCTGGTACTTACCTGGTGCAGTTGTGGCACTTTTACCTTGGGGGTAAACAACAGTTATCTAATTGGACTTAAAGCCCTCTCAATGGGAGTGAACTCCTGGGTGTCACTATTAGCAGCCAAACACACATGACTGCAGAGGTCATACATTCTAGAGAAAATACTATCTCTGTCATATCCCTAGTCAAATGAAATTTCTTACTTTATGCTAAATATGGATCATAGTATTTACAGACAACTCTATCATTCAACACTAACAAGTTCTTTTTGGAACAGACAGAGGCTATTATAGAGATCTACAACTGGTCACACACAGAGAAAATGTGTCTGAGAGATTCCCAGCCCTAAGTGACACATCTACAGTAGAACCTCTACACCTAAGGTTCATGGAACATAGTGGAACAGGAGAATACTAATGCACCCCTCAACTCTCATCAGTGACGCTTCCTCATGCAATAGAGTGTGATGCACACAGAAGACCACAAGTGACCAAGGTGTAGAAAATAAGAGATTGCAGAGTGTGTGTCCCTGGACAGGACTTTTATATTAAACATCACCCACCCATGACAAAAGGACCACTGTGGAAATGGGGGTGGAATGATTGTAAGAGCCAGGGTTGGTGCATGAACATAAGGAAACAGAGTCTCCTAGGCCTTTGAGATTTGCTCATATGAACTTGCAGCAATGGTGACAGCATGTACCAGATTCATGCAGACTCATCAGACAAAAACCCATAATAGAACTTGAGAAATGGGCAGCAGGCCCCAACCTCAGCCAAGGAACTATTAGCAACTGATTACTGCTAGGTGATGGAGAGCTGATCTTCTTTAAGGGAGTGACTCTAGATAGGCTGACTAGACTCCAGTGGATGAACTTGCACTGAGAGACGTCTGAGTACACATACTTGACTCAATAGGCATTAACATGGCAGAATGCATTAACTCTGGTGCGGATGTTATAGGATGGTGTGAATGGGGGATGGTGACTAATATGATTAAAATTTATTGTAGGAAATGCCCTAAAATTCAGTAAAAAATACACATTAAAATAATGTGGAGAGCAACTGAGGAAAATCCTGGACATACATCTCACACACAGACACACAGATACACACACAAACTTACATACAGGTGTGCACAGATACA
>NW_008341888.1:3049917-3069735 GCF_000622305.1 Nannospalax galili | reverse complement strand
AGAGAGAGAGAGAGAGAGAGAGAGAGAGAGAGAGAGAGAGAGAGAAGATGCAGTACTGTCTACCCCAGAGTAGATAGGATGTGCAGCCATAAGTGTGTGGTTGTCCACATGCACACACACACACACACACATACACACACACACACACACACACACACACACACACATCCAGAGTTATCAGAAAGAGGTATTTGTTCATTCTAGGTTTTCCTCTTAGGTGAATACCAAGGGTACTGACTGGGAGATGTGGCTCACGCCCTGACTGTGGATGTGTTTGACTACCATCTGGACCACAGACTGGATCTGCCCTCCCCTTGTCCCTTCAGCACAATTCAGTAGCCTTGCCCTTCATTGTCAGCAAAGAGTCATACAGTTGAGTGCTGTCTCTTGGGAAGAACTTCCATGAAGACGGTGATAGGGGATACTCTTGCCCTCTAACTTACAAGAGAGGAAGACTTTGACAAGCCAGTACTGATCTGTGACCATATGAGGAATGGCCCTCTATTCCCTTAAAATACAGTCTCAAATATCTCCCATAGGTCTCTGTGTTCCAGCATGCAGCACCAATGTCTGACAGTCTGCCTATTTCCTGAGAGCCTTCAGGTATCTGTCATACAGGGCTCGGTAACACTGCTTCTCCTAGAATCCTCATCAGCGTTTTGGCAGTGTGTGTGTGTGTGTGTGTGTGTGTGTGTGTGTGTGTGTGTGTAAAGAATTTCTTTCCCCACGTTAGGCTGGCTGGCCCCTGGGAATACATGAGCCTGTCACACAGGCACAGAGCTGTGTTTCCCATCAATTGCTGGAAGAATGAAGCCCATGGAAGGGCTTGTGTTCCACTGGGTGTCCAGTACGAACCACATACAGAGGCTGGGTGGGGTGGGGAAGACCTTTGTGAAAGAACACAAGCCCCTCCCTTTTTCACCTAGAGGAGTTGCAATTCCATTTTAGATCTCTAAATCTACTGTGAAGTCGCCACTGAATGCAGCATCTGTTGTGGGTTGACAGGGTACAAATGCACATCATTGCAGAGGATGAGTGTGGGAGTAGGGATCATGACCTGGGCCTGTCTCTGTAGGACAGAGGGACCAATTTGTTAGAGAAATCTCTTGCAGCATCCTGTGATCGAAGGCAGTGACTATCCACAATGGCTAAACTCTGGAAAAGCAATTTCATGAGGTTCACAGACACATAGCTACAAAAAGGATTGCTGTTGAAGAGGCAGCTGCACACGAGAGAAACAATGTGCAATGTGGCCCTGGGGTGATCAAACCTTCATTGTCTCTCTGATAATTAATTTCTAGGTGTGCACGAGCTGCCCCTGATCCTGGCAATAGAGTCTCCCCACCATCACTGCATGTTCTCCATGCAGCCAATGCTCTCTTGGAACATTTTTTATTCTGCAACAAAAACATATTCTGATTGGATATTTTGTTTTGTTTTTGTTTTAATATTTTTATTAATTCTGTGAGAGATTCATAAAATGTATTTTAATCATATTCAAACCTCCCTCCCCCACCTTCACCCTCACTCAAATACCACCCAAGTTCAGCTGCATCATCATTTATCTTTTTTTGCAGGTCCATCAAATATAATTAATGCTACCCAAATATTCTGGGTTGTGGGTCCATCCCTTGGAGTCTGTTAAACCTAGCAGGCATCACACCCTAAAAAAACCCAACTCAACCTCTTCCAGCAGCTATCAGTTGCCAATATTACCTCAGCTAGTGCCAGGACTTCTTGGCTATCTCCACCATCATGCTGGGTTTTTGTCTGTCTTGTGCTTGCACATGTCTTGTGTATGCTGTTCCAGGTGCTGTGACTTTATATGTACAACTACCCTGTTCATGTATCCACCTCTGATTCTTGGAATCTTTACATCCCGCTCTTCTGTAATGATCCCTGAGCCTTGGGTGGAGATGGTATGATACAGGTGTGCCATTTAGGGATGAGTATACAGTCTCTTATTCTCTGCATGTTGACTAGCCGTGGTGAGAGTTGAGAGATGCACTAATCTATGGGTATAGCAATAAGTCATAGGAGTTTAATACTATATCTATATATCACAGTATTAGTAGTGGACCTTAAATCCAATTAGGAAGTGGTTGGTTGCTCTCATAATATTTGTACCACTTTTTCACTAGTGGGCATATCTTGATGAGTCAGGAGATTTTGTAACTTGCAACAATCACAGTTGTGTGTGTAAGGTTGATTATTGCTTTTCTCTTCCAGTAGCACATGTATTGCTTTCTAGTAATAAGAAAGTTGATTAGTAAAGATGAAGCTTTCAGGTCAGTACTAGTTTGATTTCCCCCTTTTTTATGACTAACATACATAGTGTCATCAAGAAATACAGTCTTACCATGTTTTCCTGGTTGGCAAGCAAGAGCAATGACAATAGCCAGAATCGTTTGAAGGTCTATGGGAAAACCCTGGTCAACAGTTCCTAAAGGGGGAGTCCATATGTGATTTCTCTCCCATTGAGTGGACGTTAACTATAATTAGACAGCTGTGGTTTACCCCCAAGATAAAATTGGCACTACTGCACCAATTATGATAGTTTAGTCAGTCATTATTGTGGTTTGTAAACTTTACATCTGGGTAGGATCTTTGAATACTTTTCTCCCCTGGCATCATCCGATAGATACAATAACAACTAGTCTTCAGAGAGGAGACCAGCTCCATTGCTCCAAGTCCTGTGTCTGAAGTATGCTGTCTCTTCAGCAAAAGGGTCTTAACTTCAATTTCTGGGAGGCAATCAAGGGCTATAGTAATAGCCCATATTATTTTGGTAGTCTTTTGGACTACCCTGACCAACAACTCAAAGGGAAATTTCTCATGTCTGGCACTATGATTTTTGTAAAATAGCCATCGGTTATACTCATATACTCATATTTATATGTGTATTTTTCAGTATCGTTATTAACTATTACATTTCTCTTTGGTTTTTCACACCACTTAAGCATAATTTATCTTTCTTTCCTCTCTCTGCTCCTATTTAGCCCTCCTTATTCCTTCTCCTGTTAAATAATCCCCATTTCCCCTATTCTCCCCTGATAACTCCTGTTTGTTACTATCCTGTCTAGAGCTCCTTCTCCTTTCCCTCTTTGATTAATTTTCATTTTTCTGGCTCCTATACTCACATCTAAGGATTTAAAGCTAGGATCCACAAATGAGTGAGAACATGTATCACTTGTTTTTCTGAGTCTGGATTACCTCACTTAGTAAAATGGTTTCTAGTTCCATCCATTTACTTGCAGATTTCATAATTTCATTTTTCTCTAGCACTAAGTAGAACTCTATAGTGTAAGTGTATCACATTTTTGTTATCCATTCATCAGTTGAGGGACATTTACATTGCTTCCATTTCCTAGCTATTGTGAAAAGAACAGCAACAAGCAAGACTGAGCAGGCATCTCTGTTGTAAGTCCTTTGGGTATATCCCAAGGAGTGGTATTGCTGGATCATATGGCAGATCTACTGATATCTGAACAGAGATTTCTCAAGAGAAGAAATAAAATGGTTCAGAAATACCTTTAAAGGTGTTCAACATCCTCAGCAATTATGGAACTGCAAACTAATACTACTATAAGATTTCCTCTTACCCCACTCAGAATGACTAAGATCAAGAAAACAAATGAACAACAAATGCTGGCGAGGAAGCGGGGAAAGGGGAACACTCATTCACTGCTAGTGGGATTTTCCACTCAGGCAGCAAATGTGGAAATCACTGTGGAGAACACTCCATATTTGTAATGTACACACTTAATGCTATAAACTTCCTTCTTAGGACTGTCTTCATTGTGTCTCATATATTTTTCTCTGTTGTGTTTTCCTTTTCATTTATTTCCAGGAATTTTAAATTTCCTTCTTGATTTCTTATTTGACCCAGTTTTCATTCAGTTCTGTGTTTAGTTTCTATGAGTTTGTATACTTTTTTCCATTTTTATTTTTCTTGATATTCAGCTTTATTCCTTTGTGGTCAGATAGAATGCAAGGTGTTATTTCAGTTTCCCTAAATTTGCTGAGACTTTCTTTGTGTTCTAATATGTGATCAATTTGGATGAAAGTTCCATGGGCTACTGTCAAGAACTGTATTATTTGATGTTTGGGAGAAATCTTCTGGAAATGTCTATTAGGTACATTTAATTTATGATGTCATTTAACTCCAAGGTTTTTCTATCTCATTTTTCTATAAGGCATATATATTGGTGAAGGTAAAGTATTGAAGTCACCTCCTTTCCCTGCTTTGAAGTCAGTCTATGATTTCAGATCTAGTAGTGTTTTTTTTTTTTTTTTTGAAATTGATGATTTCAATTTGGTGGTAATGAAGAAAATTTGCAAATGTAACTATTAACTGGGTCTGTCAGGGTGATGTACAGGCTGCACAACCCCACCTATGCCTAGGAGTGTGGGGATGGCCACAAAGGCAGGTGAGGTTCTGTGGAACTGACAAAGCTGGGTTGGTGTAAATGCTGTACTACCTGACTTAGGACTGAGGGTGTGAGATGGAGGAAAGAAAATACTGGGGTTGGGAAACTGGACGGTAACCAGGCCCGAAAATTGGGATGGTGGACAGGGAATGCTATGATTGGGAATCTCACAGGTCTCATGTGTTTATGTGGTGTTGGTGATCAACCCGGTGATTCGTGCATGCTAGGCAGGCACTCTATCAACTGAGTCAAATCCCCTATCATTGTTATCTGTTTTCTTAATGATAGCCATTATGACTAGGGTGAGATGGGATTTCCGTATAGCTTTAATTTGAATTTCCATGATGGCTAAGGATGTTGAACATTTTTCTTCATGTTTTAAAAAATATTTTTATTATTTTATGTGTATGAGTGTATTGCCTGTATATATGTAAGTGCACCCATGTCATACATTGCTCATGGAGGTCAGAACAGGGTGTTGGATCCCCTGGAACTGGAGTTATAGACAGTTGTCAGCTGCCATGTGGGTGCTAGGAACTAAAACTGGGTCCCCTGCAAGAGCAAACAGAGCTCTTAACTGCTGAGGCATCTCTCCCACCCTCAATTGCTTCTTTCATTGTACAGAAACTTATTAACCCCATGTAATCCCAGTTTTCAGTTCTTGATTATATTTCCTGAGGCATTTGAGTCCTTTTCAGAAAGTCCTTCCCTAGACCTATATCTATATCTTAAAAGGTTTTCTTCTAGAAGTTTCAGAGTTTCAGGTGTTACATTAATGTCTTTGATTCATTGTGTCTTTCTATGTACATAAGCCTGTGTGCATGTGTGTGTGTGTGTGTGTGTGTGTGTGTGCGTGCATGTGTGTGCATGGGGAGGCCAGAGGTCAATGTTGGACGTCTTCCTCAATCACTCTACACATTATTTTTTTGAGGCAGAGTCTCATACTCAACCTGGAGCTCACCAATTCACCTATACATTTCACCTAGACAGGGAAAATTCTGTCTCCCTCTGCCTCCCCAAGCGTGGGATTATATGAACATACCACCATGCTTGGCTTTTCTTATGGGTGCTGGGCATTGAATTCAGATCCTCATGCTTGCATAGCAAGTCCTTTACTAATTGAGCGATCTCCTCTGTCCCCCTTTGATCCATTTTGAACTGAATTTTTGTGAGGAGCAATGATACAGATCTAGTTTCTTTCTTCTTCATATGGATATCCAGTGTTCCAAGCATCATTTGCTAAAACTCCTAAGTGTGTTTTTGACATCTTTGTCAAAACTCAGGTGGCTCTACCTGTGTGAGTTATTGTAGTACTTTTCTTGTTACTGTGACAAAATATTTGACAAGAAGGAACTAAAGAAGAATGGTTTATGCTGGGGCTGGAGAGATCAATTAGTGGTTAAGAGCAGTGGCTGTTCTTTCTGAGGACCCAGATTCAGTTCCTGGCATCCACATGATGGCTAGAAAGCATCCATAACTCCAGTTCCAGAGGATCCAATGCCTTCTTCTGGCCTCCACATGTATTATACACATGTAGTGCACCTACATACATGCAGGGAAAACACTCATACACATAAAATAAAAATAAATGCATTTAATTTTTTTAGAAGGAAGGGTATAATCTGGCTCATAGTCTGACAGGATACAGTCCATCATGGCAGGGAAGCCATGGCAATGAGACTTTGAGGTGGCTAGTAACATTGCATCTACAATCAGGAAGCAGAGAGGTGAATGCTGCTGCCTTGCTTGATTTCTCGTTTGTCTCTTTTTACTCAATCTAGGATGCTAACTCATGGAGCGTGGAATCCACGTTCATGGTGATTCTTCTCTTGTCAGTTAATCCTCTTTGAAATTTCCCTCACAGACACATCTATAGGTGTGTCTCCTAGGTGATTAAAAAGAAAAAACAACCTGTGAAGTTGACAAAGATTAGTTATCACGGTTTATTTTTGGATCTTCTATTCTAATGATCTACCTGCCTATTTTGTGCCTGCCCCATGCTATTTTTGCTAATGTGGCACTATAGTATAATTTGGAATACATTATGGTGCTACCTCCAGCATTGTTTTTTTTTGCTCAGAATTACATTCACTATCTAGGGTCTTTTGTCCTTCCATACAAATTTTAGCGTTTTTCATATTTCTGTGAAGAATGTCATTGGAATTTGATGAGGATTGCAATGAATCTGTAGCTCACTTTTGCACTGGCATCATTTTCATGATATGAATTCTGATCATCCATGAGCATAGAGTCTTTCTGTCTTACATTGCTTTCTTCTATTTCTTTTTTCAGTGCCTTAAGGTTTTTATTATGGAGGTCTTTCACTTTCTTGGGTAGGGTCTAATAATTTTAACTGAATGACAAATGAAATGAATACGAAAATTAGTGAAGATCATATTTTGTATTAAAATAAAATAAAATAAGATTATAAAACCTTTTAAAGCCTTAGAAACTTTCGTTGGTAGGGAGGAGAGGAGGGAGAAACATGTGGGGGAGAGAGAGAAGTCAGGAAAGGAAAGACGGCGGGAGTTGGGAGGTATTGGGGGGAGGGTGGGGATAATGGGCACACTATAACTAGGAAGGGAGGGAGGAGGAAGGCTGGATGACCAAAAAAAAATGTAGAGAGGAGTGAATCTTGGGGGGGGGGATAGGAAACCTAGAGGGAAAAATGGTGCCTTAGAAACCCTGTGAGAAATGCATGTAGAGTGTCTGAACATTAATACGTACGTCTACCTAGGAGGTTCTTGGTACAGAATGCAGTGCCAGAAAGAAGAGACTTCCCTTAAAGTGACAAACATGCTGTACAGCACTCATCAAAGAAGTTTATTTTCGCAACAGATGGAGGCTACTGCAGAGTTGTACATCTGGTCAGGCACAGAGAACATATACCTGGGAGATACCCAGTACTAGGTGACACATCTGCAGTTGAATCTCTACAACCAAGACTCACAGAACATAGCAGAATAATGGGTAGAGAGAGGGCTAATGCACCCCTCAACTCTCACCAGTGAGGCTTCCATATACAACAGAGCACGATACACACAGAAGGCCACAACTAGCTAAGTTTTGGAGAATAAGAGACTATAGAGTGTAGGATAGGACTCCTATATGGAACCTCACCCACCCAGAGCCCAGGGACCATTGTGGAAGAGGAAGGGGAAAGATTGTACGAGCCAGGGATGGTTCATGAATGTAAGAAGGTGGAAGCTTCTAGGCCACTGGAGACCTACTCGTGTGAGCCTGCGGCAGCAGTGACATCAAACTTAGGACCTATGTCACCTCAATTAAACAAAGGCCCAAAGGGGAGGTGAGAAATAGGTGGCAGGCCAACACTAGATTGAGAACTATTGAAGACTTACTGACACTGGGTGAGGGAGTGTATGGCTTAGAACAACCACTGGATGGGCTGACTAGACTCCCGTGGACACATTTACACTGAAGTACATTTGGGTACAAACACCTGAATGAATATGACTCAGCATGTATGGCAGAGTGCATAGGGTTCAGTGGGCGGTGGGGGGGTGCATGGATGGGGAAGGGGGTCTGGATTTGAGTGGGAAATGTTCTATGAAAATTTAAAAGCTCAATAAAAAAAGTTAGAAAACTTCAAAACTACAACAGAAGCCCATTTCTCATAATGGCAATGCTGTCCATGAAAATTAAACATTTTAAATAAGTCCAAAGGGTGTTTCAACCTGCACAATTTACCAAATGTGATTTTTCCATCTCAGAAATTATGCTGTATAAATACAATAAGAGTGTGGTATCAATGTGTGAGTAAAAATTGTATTTTTATGGAATATTGTAGAAGTGAGGAATTAGAAATCTCATTGTTTTCTGTTGTCATGAGAAAGCAGTTAATTTAACTCTTTGCTTGTGCTAATCCTCTGTATTTGCATATTTTTTATTATATGGTACCACAAAATCTTCACGTGTTATTGTACAATGAGCTACCTAGGTGAGACTTTAAAAATTCTAATATACTTTTGTCTTACAATACCTCACTGTTTTGGAGGTAATATACTCATAGGGCAGATATGATGGTACCTAAGGGACCTTGTACCAGATCAGTGTGTCTAAGTGAGGAATTGATCAAAGAAGGACAGATCTCCAACTGCTCGGGGCAGGATGTTTTACAATGTGACTCTGTGAGACTTTTACCAATCTCTGGCTTGAATAAGCAAGAAACCAAATGTTTAGTTTGTGAGCTGTGAGGCAGAAGTATTTCCTTTGATATGTTTGCCAAAGCCTAATCTTACTCTTCAAAGATCCTCATGTACTCCCTTTTCTATTATGTCTGAATCTTTCTTAGTTTGTGGGAAGTGGTCTAGCAAGGATGTGTTTAGGATCCTACACATCCTACACAGATGATATATCTATATTTATATCTATCTATCTATCTATCCATCCATCCATCCATCTAGATAGATAGATAGACAGATAGATATAGATATAGATACAGATATATAGATGCTTACACTATTAACACAAGTGGATCAGGACAGGCAGCATTATTAAGACAATAGGGAATGTCTATTTCTACCTTCAACTGGATTACCATACTTTTGTAGCTGACGTCTCTCTTTTCTGGACTAAGAGGGCACCTCCCAACCAGGTGCCAACTGTATATACTTTTAGAATCCAGTCTCCCCGTACTCTTTCTTTTCAAATTCTGTTATTTACCTTACCAAACACTGGATATCACAACTGTAGCATTGTACTGTCTATAGGACAATGGTTTTCATATTTTAGTATGAATCAGAACTATCTGGGGGGCTTAGTAAATTGGTTTGCTGGTCCTATGCTTAGTGTTTCTAACATGAAAGGTTGGATATAAGACCAAATACTTTTCATTTCTAACAAATTCATAGGTAGTAGTGATGTTGCAGGATTGGCAACATATTTTGATAATTCTTCATAAACATTTTAGAGGCTGAGTTATAGACAACATGTAAGAAAATGCTGTGCTAATCACAACAGTGTGAAGAAGAGCAGGATAAATTAAAACTTGCTCAGAAAAGTTGGAGCAGAAGATGCAAAGACATTTTATGTACCCAGTTCTTAAGGAACTCTATTATGAAAAATGTGAAAAAGTTGGAATGGAGAGAATAAGATTTCTTTACTTGAAAAGGAAAAATTAGTTGGTCTATATGTTGCTGAGATTATATAAGAGAGAGAAGAGACAACTGCAAGATTTGGCATGAAATCTAGTATACACATGGCCTTTGAGCATTTTCTTGAAGCATAGATATTAATCTGTATGGTAGTGTTAGGAGGGAAAGTTTATGAATGTATACATTGTAGATATGGAGATGTGGTAGTAGGAATGTGTGGGATATTTAGTTTTGACTGCATCTGTTTTTCTCAGTGTACCAGGAATGGAGAACATTCTTGAAATTTGAGGACAGAGGAGAATATAGAACACAGTTATAAAAATGAAGGAATAAACAAATTAAGGAAATGTAGTAAAACTGCTGAGCCTCACCAAGGGCACCTATTCTAAAGCTATGAGATCAAGATTCCTTTATGATGTGAATCTTGTGGGGATGAAGGACAGGGTCTCATTATTTACACAGGCTAGCCTTGAACTTTCATAGATTTCCTGTCTTAGGCCCCCTAGTTTTTGGATTGCAGGCATATATCACCATAATCAACATTCATAATGTGGATTTTAAAAGATTCATGATGAAAACAACAAGGAACCTGAAAGGGGATGAGGGAACACTGTGTATGGGTGAGACAGATATTTTAAGATAAGTTTAACTGGGTGGCCCAGCCCCACAGCTTCCTGGAAAAAGCAGCTTTCCTGGTCCCCAGGAGCCCTCTGGCATCTTCTCATCACCACCTCCCTTTCCATTCCTGGATGGCACAGCCACCAGCTTCCTGGGGCCAGCATCTTTCCTGGAGGGATGCAAACCATAGGAGAAAGCCTGAGAGCATTGGATGCTCATCTGATTTGGGCCTCTGTGAGAACTCCTAAGCAGCAAGATGAAAGCAATTTGGCCACTCCAATATAAAATTAAAAGAGAGAACCTGAAGCCTAGACCAACCAGCTTTTCATGCCCAACAAGTAAACCGCAAAGGCACATAAGTTTACAAAAAATAAGCATACCTAAACTCAACAAAGGAAGGCTTGAGTTTCACACAAGAATCAGAAACTACAAAAGAAATCCTCAAGAAAAAGTCACAGAGAAAAAATAATAATATGAAAAACCAAAACGAAATACCCACACTAAGTACCAACAGTCCTCTAGAGGAGTACAATGAAAACCCTTAGAGATAACACAGGATAATGGAACTTAAAAGAACAATTAAAAACATGATAAAAGAATTCAATGAATTTAAAGAATACACAAAGAAATCAGAAAACTGAATGAAGACTACTCAGGCTGAAAGGAAGAAGAAAGTGAAACACTCAGTAAACCAATTAGAAACGACAGGAGAAAGCCTCACCAATAGGATGAATGAAATCGAAGACATAATATCAAGACATAAAGATAAAGTGGACAAATTAGAACACTTAAGCAAAGATTATGAAAAATTTAAAGAAAACATAAGAATGGAATATGCAGGAGTTGTGTGACACCATAAAAACACCAAACTTACAAATCATAGGCATACAGGAAGGATAAAAATCTCAGGATAGTGGTATAAACCAGATCTTCAACAGGATTGTAGAAAAAAAATTCCCAAAATTAAAGAAAGACATGCCCATACAAATACAAGAAGCATATAAAACACCAAATAGACAGGACCAGAAAAGAAACTCTCCATGGCACATCATAATAAAAACACTAAATGTACAGAACAAAGAGACAATACTGAAAGCTCCAAAAGAAAAGCAACAAGTCACATACAAAGGAAAACTCATCAGAATTACAGCTGACTTTTCAGTGCAAAGTATGAAAGCCAGAAGAGCCTGGACCAAAGTATTCTCAGTTCTAAATGATCACAGATGCCAACCCAGACTACATTACACAGCCAAAATGTCTATTACAGTTGAAGGGGAAAGAAAAATTTTCCATGATATAAATAGGCTGAAAGAATTCATGTGCACAAAAACCAGCCCTTCAGAGAGTTCTTGAAGTAATACAAAGAGTTGAAGAAAGGAATGACTGTACCCAAGGGGGTTACAGAAAGAAAATTACTGAAGGTATAACTATGGGAATGCACAACTAAACAAAGAATGTGAACAGAAATAAAAATGACAGGAATCAATACACATCTTTCATTAATAATTTTAAATATCAATGGTCTGAGCTCCCCAGTCAAAAGACACAGAATAGTTGAATGGATTAAGAAACAAAACCCATCTTTTTGTTGTCTCTAAGGAACTCATGTCACTTTCAAGGACAGGCACTACCTTAAGGTGAAAGGATGGAAAAAACAATACCAAGCAAATGGTACTAAGAAAAAAAGCAAGTGTTGCAATTCTAGTATCTGACAAAATAGAGTTTAAACTAACACTAATCAGAAGAGATAGAGGGCTACTTCATTCTGATCAAAGGAACAATTGACCAAGAAGATATTACAATCACAAATATGTGTTCACCAAACTCTGGTGCACCCAACTTCATAAAATCAGTACTACAGGACTTTAAGACCCAGATTAATCCCAACTCATTAATAGTAGGGGACTTCAATGCCACATTGTCTCCATTAAATAGGTCAACATGACAGAGAATTAACAGAGACATATCTGAATTAAATAATACCATACATCAAATGGGCCTAACACCCAAGCACCAAAGAATGTACTTTCTATTCAGCACCACATGGAACTTTCTCCAAAATCGACTATGTACTGGGGCACAAAACAAACCTCAACAAATACCAAAAGATTGAAATCATTCCATGTACTATATCAGACCACAATGAAATAAATCTTAAAATCAACACCAGAAGAAACCCTATTAACTACATGAACACATGGAGATGAAACAACACACTCCTGAATAATGAGTGTGTGCTGGATAGCTTTAGTGTCAACTTGACACACCTGGGTTGAGGGAGCCTCAATCGGGAAATTGCCTCTATTGGACTGGCCTGTGGCCATGTCTGAAGGGCATCTTCTTGATGAGTGATGTGGGAGGGCCCAGCCCACTGTGGGTGGTGCCACCCCTGGGCAGGTGGGCCTGTGTTGCATAAGAAAGCAGGCTGAGCAGGGGCCAGGGGAGCAAGCCTGTAAGCAGCGTTCCTCCATGGCCTGTGCTCCAGCTCCTGCCTCCAGGTTCCTGCCCTGAGTTCCTACCTTGGGCTCCCTGATGAACTGCGACCTGGGAGTTGTAAGACAAATAAACCCTTTCCTCCCCAAGTTGGTACTGGTCAGAGTGTTTTGTCACAGCAATGAAGAAACAAACTAAGACAGAGTGCATCAAACGAGAAATTGAGAAAGAAATAAAAGTATTCCTGAAACTAAATGAAAAGGACAATACAATGCAACAAACCCTCTGAGACACACTGAAAGCAGTCTTTAGAGGGAAGTTTATAGCTCTAAGTGCCTACATTAAAAAATCAGAAAAAAACACAGATAAATGACTTAACATTGCAACTCAAGACACTTGAAAAGCAACAACAAATGAATCCCAAATCCAGCCGACAAGAAGAAATAAAAAAATCAGAGCAGACATTAATGAAATAGAAACAAAGAAAACAATAGAAAGAATCAATGAAGAGCTGGTTCTTTGAAGAGATAAACAAGATTGACAGACCCTTAGCCCTGTTAACCAAAAGAAAGAAAGAGCACCTCCAAATCAACAAAAACAGAAATGAAAGGGAAAACATCACAACAGACACCAAAAAGATCCAGAACATTAAAAGGGAATACTTTAAAAACCTATATGCTACTAAATTTGAAAACCTAAAAGAAATGGACGGATATCTAAAAGCATGGAAACCACCAAAACTAAACCAAGATGAGATCAACAACTTAAACAGACATATAACACATAAGGAAATTAAAACACTAATACAAAAACTCCCAGCTAAAAAAAGCGCAGGACCAGATGGATTTACAGTAGAAGTCTACCAGACATTTAGAGACGATCTACATCCAATACTACTTAATTTATTCAAAAAGATAGAAAGGGAGGGAGAACTTTCCAGTTCCTTCTATGAAGCCAGCATCACTCCAATACCCAAACTGGATAAAGATACAACCAAAAAAGAAAACTAGAAAACTATAGACCCATATCCTTAACGAACATAGATGCAAAAATTCTCAACAAAATACTTGTAAACTGCATACAGATACACATCAAAAAGATCATACACCATGATCAAGTCAGCTTTATTCCAGAGATGCAGGGATGGTTCAATATATGTAAGTCAATAAACACCGTAAATGATATAAATAGACTCAAAGACAAGAACTACATGGTCATCTCAATAGATGTAGAGAAAGCCTTTGACAAAATTCAACATGGCATTTGTGTTCAAAGTCCTAGAGGGAATTGAACTGGAGGGAACATACCTCAACATAATTAAAGCCATGTACAACAAACCCCCAGCCAACATGATTCTAAATGGAGAAAATCTGGAAGATTCCCATTAAAATTAGGAACCAGGAAAGGCTGTCCACTATCTTCACTCCTCTTTAACATAGCCTTGAAAGACTTGCAAGAGCAATAATACAAGAGAAGGAAATTAAAGGAGTAATAATTGGAAAAGAAGAAATTAAATTATCCCTTTTTGCAGATGACATATTATATCTAACAGCCACCAAAAATTCCACCCGAAAACTTCTAGAAATTATTAACACATTCAGTAAAATGGCAGGTTACAAAAATAACCCAAAAAGTCTATAGCCTTTCTATATACCAATAGCAAGCAATCAGAGAATGAGAACATGGAACGGCAAAAAAAATAAACAAAAAAAAAAAAACCTCAGAATAAACCTGACCAAAGATATTAAAGACCTCGACAATGAAAATTTTAAATCTTTAAAGAAAGAAATTGAGGAAGATGTCAGAAGATGGAAGGACAACCCATGCTCATGGATTGGAAGAATTAATATTGTGAAAAATGATCATCCTACCAAAATCCATTTGTAGATTCAATGCAATACCAATCAAAATCCCCAAGCCATTCTTCACAGAGTTGGGAAAACCCATCATAAGATTCATATGGAAATACAAAAGATCTTGGATAGCCAAAGCAAACCTGATCACTAAGAGCAATGTTGTACTATACCAGATTTTAAACTGTATTATAAAGCTATAGACATAAAACCAACATGGTACTGGCACAAAGTAGATCAATGGAACAAAATTGAAGACCAAAATATGAGAACATGCAACTTCAGCCACCTGATATTTGACAATGGGGCCAAGAACATTCACTGGAGGAAAGAGAGCATGTTCAGCAAATGGTGCTGGTGAAACTGGATGGGATTGCAAACTTGTTCAACCCCTATGGAAAGCAGTGTGGAGAACTCTTAAAAACTACACATGAATCTACCATTTCATCCAGTTATGCCACTCCTTGGCATATACCCAAAGGACTCATCCTATTGCAGAGACACTTGTACATCCTTGTTTGTTGCTGCTTTTTTCACAGTAGCTAAGAAATGGAAGCAACCTAAGTATCTCTCAACTGACAAGTGGATAAAGAAAATGTGGTTCATTTATACGATGGAGTTTTACTCAGCAGTAAAGAAAGATGATATCATGAAATTTGCAGGTAAATGGATGGAACTAAAAACTGTTATACTAAGTGAAGTAACACAGAGTCAGAAAAAAAAAAAAACGAAATATGTTCTCCTTCATATGTGGATCCTAGCACCAAATCCTTATAAGTGAATATGTATCCAGACATAACTACAGGAACCAGGATAATGAATTGAACCATGGTGGTAAAGGAAAAGAAAGAATCTGAAAGAGAAGAACAGTAGGAAGCAGGAGAGATATGGATAAAAGGGAGATATGGATAAAAATGGGGTTATTTTAGGGGAGGATGGTTATACAAGGAACCTTGGGGATAAAAGAAAAGAAGGAGGTCAAGTGAGGTGGGACCATAGGAGAAGGGTATTATTAAGGGAGAAACAGGAGAAATGGTGGCACTTTAAATGGGGAAACCATGATGGAAGAGTTAGACAATGTGAGAGATAAATAATGCCTAGCTAGTTTTAAAAAAACCAGAGGGAACCATATTAATCAAACAGCCTACTGACAAATTATACATACAACTAGCTCAAAGAATATAATATATTTCTAGGCGAGGTTTATCTGAGAACATTTGGTCTTTGACCAAGCTTTAGCTACATAGCACATGATAATTAAAAGTACCAGACTCGTGGAACTAACTTTCTTGGCTGTCTAACAACCATACTTTGAGGCCTGTACTAATTAGGTCAGAGGGACATAAAGGACAGTTTTTGCTCCTTGCCATCCTAGGTCGACTAAACTCCAGGGGACTAAGAGTGTCCCAGCCCATGGGACTTTTAATGAGGAACCTGGAGTGAGGAGTGGGGATTGAATGGGGCAAGAGACACAGAGAATGGAGACAAGACAGTGTTCTGATCAAGTCTTGTTTATTGAACGTCTGCACAAAGCTTTTATAGGGAAGCAGAGGGTGGAAGAAGCTGGGCTGGTAAGTTCCGCTGTTTACTGCACATTTTACAGCCAGACCACGAGGCAGGATGTTTTTACAGGATGAGGAAATTTACAAGGTTGAGGCAGAAAAATATGTTTTTCACAAAGTCATCGGCTACTCTTAAAAGGAAGTCAGAGGCTGAAGCTGTAAACAGCTTGCTTTACAGGTAATAGTTACTATTTCTGGGTAGGGGGCCCACGGCTCCCTACAGATTTTTCTTTTTTATTATAAACAAGAGCATGGGGCCAAGGCCGAATGATCCCTTAGGGAACCACGCCTGTCTTAGGTTGGAGAACTTTTATCTGATGCTCACCCATCATGGGCTAGGGCAGCTGCATCGGCTGCCTGCCTGTCTTAGGTTGCTTATCAGTAAAAGTCTCTCTTACCCATCTTTGGCTTACCGGTTCAGCTCTCAAGGGGACGACTGGTCACGTCGTCATAAGGCCTGGCAGGCTTAAAGGGGTTGTCTTGATCCTCGAGCTCTAGCCTGTGATAATGCACTTGAATAGGTTTAGCTGCCAGATCATTAATCTGACTCTTAATGAAGGTTGTGATCCTTTTGAAGGCCCAGGGGCCGAAGGATATTACAGCCAGGATGGCTAGGAGGGGCCCCAATATGGTGGGCAAGAGGGTTGAAACCCAAGGTGATGTGGAAAACCAATTTTTATACCAACTATCCTGTTGATCCCTTTCCCTTTTACACCGCTCCAGCCCCTCCCTCAAGATCTTTATGCTATCTTTTACAGTACCAGTCTTATCTAGGTAAAAACAGCATTCCTCTTTAAGAGCCGTACAAAGTACCCCCCTGAATCATAGTATCACAGGCAAAGTTGAGAGAGAACGGTGGGTGCCAGGCGGTGGAAGCAGTCCATAGGAAACACGAACAGAGTCCAAAAACCCAGTCCAAAAAATTGGGAACACAGGATGTGATGATGGATGGTGTAGTGATGACACAGGTGGCATAGAGTCTGGAGATGTTGCAAAGTGGATGAGGTGTTTAGGTACCCAACATGCATTGTCAGCATTTTGCGGAAAAAAACATAAACATGCCCGCTCCCCCAAATGAGGATAAGGGAGGATGTCACAATTTATCAGCTGTAGAGTGACCTAAAGGTGAAAACAAAGAGGGTAAGAGGAAACACATGGTAGAATGGACAGTTAGTTTGGTAGCGGTGACTGGAAACTGTCAGGAGCATTAATTTATAGTGCCTTGACCCTGTGGAGCAAAAGAGATACGTATGTACCAAGTAGGTGTCCAAGGCAACATACAAGAAACAAAACAACTAATATCAGTAACTTAATTTTGTAAGTTTTGTAGTGTGTTAATGTTTTATTTTTGACATCTACTGTAAACTCATGGAACCTGGAAGAGAGCAAAATAGAGTTGTAGCTCCTGTCACGAACTATCTGTTGCTCTAAGACTCATCATAAGCAGCTCCTGCCACAAGCCACTAGTTTATTTTTTTTAACAAGTTATTTTTACTACAAAGCACTGTGTTGTCGAGAAAGACCATAGAAAGACAAATTTTAAAACTGTCATTTTTTACACATTATCCACACAGAGCCATGCCAGGCTCAGAATGAGAGAAATTTGTTAAATGGTACCATTAAACTGAATTGAAACAAAACATTTGGGAATGAGACCCAACGCAGATCTGCAAAAGGCACAGTGTCGACATTGCGTGGGCATGCCTGATTTACGTCCAAAGCATCACTGTGGACAGCCCTGGTCAGCGTCCTGAGCAGCTCTCCAACTGTTATTTTGATTAATTACAGTACACCTGTTTTTACAGGTTTATTATATGATCAATCTAGATTACGTCCCCCTGTCAGGAATCCAAGGAGACCAACCCCTGAGGTGGAAGCCTTTTTAACCAGCGAAAATCTTGCATGCCAAGGCATTAAAACATGAAAGCTGCTCTCAGTTCCTCTCACAGAGTCAGAGGGTCAGTCTGAACCTGGAAAATTCTTGAGAACAGAAGTTTGTGAGAACTAGCATGAGTCTGAACAGAAAGGACCAGTTTCTGCCCAGAGTCAGCTTCTCACATTTCCATCCTATTCAACATAAGTTTGAAATGACAAGCAAGAGACATCAGGCAGAAAACATCTTTAACAGGACAGTCCATTTTTAATATCTAGGTCTAATTTTCTGCACCAGAATTTAAAGTTAGCCATCTGTGTCTGCTTTCTCCCTGAACTCTGAATGCCGGGAACCAGGTAAGGAGGAGGAAACTTTGAATAAAAAACTCTGCAAACTTGCTCTAAGACTTTACTCCTCACCTCCTCAGGAATTCCATAAAGATAATCACCTTTCTAGATATCTGAACAAGCTGGCTTGGAAACAAACTCCTTGGACAGCATTCAACAAACGCTCTAACAAATGTCCAAGTAGCCCAGAAGTCAAGTGAAACTGCTTCTCCTGTCTGAGACGCCTTTTGCACTTTTTTCCTGACTCTGTCCCCTACTTTAAAACCTAAAAATCTCATACCAAGAGCCCATAAACCAAACCCTGAAACTTGCAACCTATAACTATAAAAAATATACTGAAAGAAAGAAGGGAAAAGGACATACTTACCTAACAAAAGCATACTTACTTAAAAAACAATTTTCTCCACAAAAAAACCTTTCTGGGAAGCGTGGTGCTGGGGGTCTTCATGCCCCACGTTGGGCACCAATTGTCGAATGCCCCCCAAGCCCACCAGGCTTGGGTCTTCAACAAGAACGAAACTCAGATAAAATCTGTGCTTTATGAGAAATTTATTTAAAGGGAAGCAGTTACAGGTAGGGGAGTGATGACAAGAAGGCTCTTTGTTGTGGGGAACACAGATCTTATATAGGAATTAGATTTGGGGTAACCAAGGAATCACAAAAAGAATCACCATGGATATTTTACTAACAGAAAGTAACTACGGACGCAGCAGGTTGCTGCATTACCACACCAACTCCGGTGCCCGAAGACCAAACCAAAAGTAAGTTTCTAGGAGACCTGATTTATCATGGAGGCACAGCCTGTCAGCTCAAACAGCTGAAGCGGGGAGCTCAGAAGCTCTTAAAGAGGCACTCTCCAATTTACCAATGCTTAAGTCAAGCATGGCTCCTGACACTTTTTAAATGTGTGGTGAGAGGTACACTTCTCTGTATATAAGGATCCATACAATAAGAAATTTTATTTGTCCAGAGATATGACAGCAACTGAGTTTTCTCTAGGAACTAAGACCTCTCCAGTCATGTGTATTTGGCTACATTAACAATGCTACCCAGGTGGTTCTCTCCCACTGAGAGGGTTTTCAGTTCAATTAGATAGCTGTTGATTGCCCCCTAGATAAAAGTGCCACTACCGCATCAAAAGAGATAATTTGCTGTGGATATGAGGCTTTACAGCTGGGTTGGACCACTGATTGATTTTTCTTCCTTAGGAGCTTGCATAGTATCCTCCAGAACTATGAGAGCTAGTCTTCAAGGAGGAGGCTTCCAGGTAAGTTCCAGCTTGATTGCTCCAAGTCCTGTTTCAGAAGTATGTCCTATCTTCAGCAATAGGGTCTTACCCTCAAGTTCTGGGAGGCAATCTCCAGCTATGGCAATAGCCTGTGTTATTTTGGGAGTTCCTTGAACTACTCACTGGAAGGAAGGTTTCTTCTGCCTACCACTGTGTTTTTTGTTAATAGCCTTCAGCTATACACATGTACTCGTATACTTATTGTATGTGTATGTTTCAGTAGGACTTTGAACTAATACGTTTCCCTCTGTTTTTTCATACTATGTATACATTATTTTCTCTCCTTTCACTTCCTCTTTA
>NW_008341888.1:3047964-3049780 GCF_000622305.1 Nannospalax galili | reverse complement strand
GAACTAGTTTTATAAATTTCCTCGGCTCGAGCAATTGCTGTCACTACTGGCTCATGTTCATCTCTTCTATCTATCAATTCCTTAATCAAATTCCAATAAGAAAAAGCAGTAACCAGGACCTTTTCTGGTCCAAACACCTTATAAAATTCTTGTAATGCATCTCCCACTCTTCTCCATCTATTTACATCTATAACCCCCTCTTGGGGAAACCATGGGCAGATGTCTTTCACAAAATCAAAGAAATGAAATAAATCCTCAGTTGTAACCTTTACTCCTCTTGCCTGTAAAGCTTCTTTTAACTGTATTACATATTTCTGATGCTGACTCAATTCTTGCCCCATGATGGGACGTTTCCACTTACTTTCGGTTTCAGCCGAGGCAGGTTCCCAGGGTGGCTCTGATGTGTCTCAAAACTTGTCAATCGAGTTCCTTTTCACGTTGTCTCCCTCACTGCTGCCTCAGTATCCAAGCCCCACATTGGGCGCCAGATGTCCCGGCCAGCCGGACTTTCAACAGGGTACCTGGAGTGAGAAGTGGGATTGAATGGGGCAAGAGGCACAGAGAATGGAGACAAGACAGTCCTCTGATCAAGTCTTGTCTTTCCGTTTATTGAACGCCTGCACAAAGCTTTTATAGGGAAGCAGAGGGCGGAAGAAGCTGGGCGGGTAAGTTGCCTTGTTTACCGCACATTCCACAGCCAGACCACTAGGCAGGATGTTTTTACAGGATGAGGAAATTTACAAGGTTGAGGCAGAAAAACATGTTTTTCACAAAGTCATCTGCTACTCTTAAAAGGAAGTCAGAGGCTGAAGCTGTAAACAGCTTGCTTTACAGATAATAGTTACTATTTCTGGGTAGGGGGCCCACAGCTCCCTACATATGAGCATCTCACAAAATGTCCTGTAACTTTGGTTAGTCACCTGTCCTCTTGATCAAGGAGGCCATGGAGACCCCACTAAATGGACTTGAACCAGTGTCCAGTCTACAAAGAGGAAGGTCAACAAAGAAGAAACATTTCCTCTATGCTTCCAATGAAGCCAGCCATGGCATAGTAGGACCTTTGACTTATCTTCACATAAATAGAACTGGTAAAAGAAAGGAGACAGGGACTCCTCCAAAGCCCATGTGACCTCTGAGGAAGAGATCCTCAAATGAACTTAAGAGTAAAAATAAATTGGTTTATCTGGGCCAACTGCATGGTCTTAAACACCCAAAAGGAAAGTATATCCAAAGATTAAAGGGCTCAATATAATTCTTTAAGTACCCATGTGTATAGCTAAAGGCTATGTAACAAGAAACAATGCCAGGCAGGATATACCTTCCTTTAAGTTGTTGGCCAGGGTGGCCCAAGAGAATCCCAAACAGTAACCCAGCATAGAACCGGGAAAATGAACAGCAGACACCAATCTTATCTAAAGGAATATTGGCAACTGATTGCTGCTAGATGAGGAAGAGCTGACCTTCCTAAAACAAGGAAATCTAGATAGGGTGACTAGATTCAGTGGGTGGACAAGCACTGGAGAATGGCTTGGGGCACTGACAACACAATGGACAGTAACATGGATTATAGTGCATATGGGTTCCAATGGGGGTGGGGGGAGACTATGGGAGGGTGCCATTTGGGATGTGGGTATATAGATGAATAAGAATGTTTAGGATGTTCTGTATGAAATACACACACACATACACACACACAAATCAACAAATAAAAAATGAGTTATATTTGAGGAAGAAGCATAAAAATTTGCTTTATTTAATTAGTAAAGGTGAAACACATTATCATTGAATTCTACCTGATGATTTTATACCCACACTC
>NW_008341888.1:3032539-3045083 GCF_000622305.1 Nannospalax galili | reverse complement strand
CAATGTCAATTGCCTTGGAATGAATTCTTCTGTATAAAAAAAAAAGTTGTGCTGTAAAGTATTCCTTGAGAAATGTTTATAATTCTATGAGAATGTAAATAGTTTCACAGTAATTGTTTTTCAGTTAGAATATTCTAACTTAATTGCAGCGCAGTCTCTTTAATTTCTTGTTCATTAATTTTTAACTAACTTCATAAAAGAATAAGAATAAAAAAATGATTTATTTTAGAAAAAGTTAAAAAAATGAGTTTTTCTCTATGAAATAATGTATTTTAAATTGAAATGGAGATCTTTTTTAAAGGTTAAAACCGCACACAATTTTATGTCTTATAGGCTTTATACTGAGTTCAATATTATATAACCGTATTAATTAAACTGTGAACCTACAAATTACAGCAAATTTTGAAAGAGATGCACCTTTGCTCTGAAAATTGTTATTGACTATGTTAATGCTGTAATGAAATGCTTCTTCTAATCATGTGGTTATTAAATAAATAATTAAAAACAATATATTCACCCATAAAATATTATGGCGAATAATATTAATAATAATAAACTCTGCTTTCTGGCTATTATAAAAAGAAAACAATAAAGACAAGAATGAAAAAAAATCAGTTATCTCTTCCCCACTAGAGCAGTTAACCAAAGCAAAGTTGCTACATAAGACCCCTAGTAGGGCTGGAGAAATGGCTCAGCAGGTAATAGCACTGGCTGTTCTTGCAGGGGACCAGGGTTTGATTTGCAGTGCTCACATGGTGGCTAACAACCATTTGTAACTCCAGTTCCAGGAGATCTAACACCGTCTTCTGACCTATGTGGGCACTACATGACAGGGGTACACTCACACATGCAGACAATACACTCATACACATAAAATTAAAATAATAAATAAAATATTTAAAAAGACCCCCAGGGTCAAAAGTGACAACGTTTATAAATCTAGTTTATGGCAAGAATATTATATAATACTGCAGCTATTTAAGAGGCTGCCAGGCACGGAAAACACCCTAGAGAAGCCCTGTGCAAACGCCAATTTTCTTTTTTCTGTAAAGTTTATAGGAAGATGCACTTTCTCCCTTCAGTCTGAAACTCTGAAGTGTCTAGAATGCCAAAGAACCAGGGAGTCTGGAATGGAATCTCAGCTGGGATACCTTAACCCTTGCCAGGTGTATAATAATAAGCATTTCTGATATGCAACCTTCCCCCAAAGCTGAGCCTTCTGAGCATTGTGCCAAGATCAGAAATGCATTATCTCTGACCTCACTCTCCCTGGGCTATCACCGGAAGGAGCTATTCGAATTTAGGGTGTATTTTTGTATTTCGATGAACCTAATCAAGAAAATCCTTCACAGGTGTGCCCAGAGACTTTGTCATAGTATTTTCCAGGTCCAGTCAAGTTGACAGCCAAGATTAATCATCATAGTGATTCATTCAAGGACATTTTGCCACTCGAATTGAAATTGCAGTAATGTAACTCCAAAGATTCTGCTGGAACCACGCACCATTGCAATACTTGAGCCATGAATTCTTAATATTGTTTCAATCTTTCTCAATGTTTTAAATTTAAATTTTAACATTTTAATTAAACTTTTTAATTCTTTCTGTGTTAAGAACATAGTGTGTTGCCTTGTGAGATGCATTGTTTCTTTGTAATAAACTGAAATTAAAATGAAAAAAAAAGATAAATTTAATCTGAATTTCAGCAATGATCCTCAGTAACTAAAAGCCATATCTGGACTTAGGATCTAAGGTATGAAAGCAAAAGACTTTAATGTGAGTACTAAGCCTCAAACAGGAAGGAATGATTTTTCGTTAGAGAAACTTCTAAGAAACAAGCCATAGGATAAGCTTTCACATGTTCAGGACTTGGAGACTATCCAGGCCTCAATTTAGAGGAATCCTGTAACAGTCTCCTTGAATGTCAGATAGGTTAGAAAGAACTTTTTGTCCCTGACTTTTTTCTATGGAATTATATGAGATTAAGATAAAAGACAGAGGACAGGGAGGAGAGCCACTTACCCTTCTAATATGAATATTTATATATTATATCAATTAATAAATAGCCAATTTTTTGGTCTTTTTAAGACAAGGTCTCCTTGTAGCTCCCGCTGGCCTGGAACTCACTATGTAGACCAGACTGGCCTTGAACACAGAGAAATCCACCTGCGTCTGCTTCCCAAGTGCTGGGATGTAAAGGCGTGGCCACCAGTGAATATTTATTAAGGGTCTATTTTGAGTGACATACTATTCCTAGGAAGTTTTATATTTTCATAATGATAATAACACCAAAATGAGGTGGGTTCTATTACTGTATTTCATATACAAGAAAGATAACTAATATTTAGGCAGGCAGAAAAATCTCAACTTGAACTGAGTTAATGTTCTCAGGGAGGACCACTCCTAAACATATTGTGATTGAAATGTATGTTTGAGACAGATGAGTGAGAAACTGAGAGAGGAAAAGAAGGAGCAAGTGGGAGGGAGCACAAATGAGGATGATTTTAATTTTGTGTTTATTATTTATTTATTATTTATTTTGCCTACATGTATGTAAGTGCACCTGTGCTTGTAATGCCTGTAGAGTCAGAAGATGGCTTCAGATCCCCTCCCCTGAAACTGGAGTTAAGGACAGCAGTTAGCTGCCCTGTCAGTGCTGGGAACAGAACCCAGGACCTCTGCAAGGCCAGCTAGTGCTCTTAACCACTGAGCCATATCTCCAGCCCCACAAATGGAGATAATTTTACATATGACCTTAAAATACATATTGTTCTACTTACATTTTGCTCTTTGCATGTTTGAGTTATTTATGACTTATTTTTCATTTGCAAATCAGTGAGTAACACTGAAGCTGTATCTTTTTTTACAACTATATATGCTTATATAACAGACATTTCTAAAAATATGCTCTTTTGAGTTGCATACATATTTTTCTATATTTTAATATATATATTTCTGTGTCATTATCACACTGTTTTGGGTACTATGCTCTTATAATGCTTGTATTTGTGCTAGGAAATTTTGTGCCTCATTGTATATATCTTAATTTTTCATTATTTGAAAAAAATGGAGGCTGGAGAAACAGCTCAGTTGTTAACAGTATTTGCTGCTCTTGTAGAGGACCCTGGTTTGGTTCCCAACACCAAAATAATGGTTCAGAACCACCTCTAGTTCCAATTACAGGGAATTCAATGCTGACTTTTGGCCTCTCTAGCCTCCTGTATATGCTTAGTATACATAAACTCATGCAGGCCCACACACCCATAAAAATAATAAAAATCTTTAAAAATTTTTTAATACTTTATACTGGATTAAATAGTCAACATTCAAATTTTCAACAAAACAAATTATGTTGCTTCTTGATCTTTTACTTGTAATGGCATTTGCCCATTTTTGGATAATATTATATAATGCAATCTTTACAAATAGTCAATCATCATGAAACCTCTCTGCCATTATATATCAGACCAGTCATTTTTATTTCCTCTCTGAATTTTCTTTTAAAATACATTTATATTAATTTTTTGAGAATTTCACGCAATATATTTTGAGCATATTCCCCCCTCCCCTAACCCCTCCCAAATCCACCTTCTCACCCTCTTCCACCTTCATGTCCTCTGTGTTTTTATTTAGTTATTTAGTTATTTACTTTTGTTTTTTGAGACAGAGTCTCCTTGTAATTACAGCTGGCCTGGAACTCACTATGTAGATCAGGCTGGCCTGGATCTCACAGAGATTCACCTGCCTCTGACTTCCAAGTGCTGAGATTAAAGGTGTCACCATGCCTGTCCATGTCCTCTGTTTTTTAATAACTCACCATGTCTAATTTGTTGCTCATACACTCATGTATGTGGGGCCATCCAATGGACCATGGTGTAGTCCACCTACCAGGGGCTACACCCTAAAAGAAAACTGTCTCTCCCTCTCCCAGACGCCATCAGCTTTCAAAAGCTCCTCAGCTAGGGTTGGGGGTTTGTGAGTGGTTGAGGGGGTAATATAAATGTCCCATTTGAGGCTGAGTACTCCATGGATACTTATTCTCCACACAACAATCAGTTGTGAGTTTCTGTGTTAACCATGTCCATTACACAAAGGAACTTCTCTCGTGTGGTTTGAGAGCTGCAATAATCAATGGGTATAGAGATACGAAGTCAGAGGGCAGTTTGATACTATGTCCATTTAGCAGAATAATAATAAGAAGATCACTCCTGGGACCTATGAGCTCAATATTGGGTTCTTGGGCAGATTTACAGCAATATTCATCTATTTCTTCCTGTAGAACAGTCCTTAGATCCAATGAGAAAGCAATAGGTTATCCCCATAACTTTGCGCCACAGTTGAATCCATGGGCATATTTTGCACATCAGTCATTATTGTAGTTCACAGGGTTCACGACTAGGTAAGACTGTTGATGACATTTCCCCACAGCAGACTACATAGCTCCTTCTGGTACTAGGAAAGCTAGCCAGCAGGAAGGAAGCTTTTCAGTAAAAACCAACTTGGTTTCTCCATGTCCTGTGACCAAACTGTGTGGTGTCTTCAACAACATGGTCTTACTGTCAAATTCTGGTAGGCTTCCAAGAGCATTGGCAAAAGCCTGTATTGTTTGAAGTGTCTCAGGGACACACTTGACTAAGAACTTGAGGAGTTGTATCCTGCACCTGACATTGGGCTTTTTAAATTTTTTGCTTTATTTCTGTTTTATGTATATCAGTGTTTTGTCTGCATATATGTAAGTGTGCCATATGTGTGCAGTGCCCACAGAACCAAAAGAGGGCATTTGATCTCCTGGAACTGGAGTTACATATATTTGTTATTCACAATATGGGTGCTGGAAACTGAACCTGGGTCCTATGGAAGAGCAACTACTGCCCTTAACTGATGGCTATCTCTCCAAACAGAGATTTAATTTTTTTTTACTTTTAATTATGTGTACATGTCTGTGGTGGGCATATGCACATGAGTGCAGGTACCCACAGAGGCCAGAGGCAATGGATTCCCTGGACCTGGAGTTATAAGTGGTTTTGAGCCACCTGATATGTATGCTGGGAAATGAATTTTCCCCCTCTGAAAGAGCAGTGTGTGTTTTAAAATGTTGAGCCATTTCTCCAGCCCCTGGCACTGGGTTTTTATTTGACAAATAATGGCTTCTGAGAAGAACATTATCCCTTGCTTAGGGTAACTCCAATATATTTTATTATGTATATAATAAATATAAAGCTTATAAAATTGTAGATTTAAATATGGCTTTTTCAAACATCCATAGTGTTACTTATTGCTGAATTTTCTATTTGTCTTTGGGGTATGTTTGTACTGTATTATTTTATTCTTTCATACTACTATTAATAGTTGAGTTTTTATATTATTTTTGAGACAGAGTCTCACGATGTAGCCCTGGTTAGCCTGGAACTCTCTATGTAGACCAGGCTGGCCTTGAACTCAGTGATCTGCATGCTTCTACCTCCTGAGTGCTGGAATTAAAGGCATGCAGTATCATGCCCAGTTTACCAATTTTTATTAAAGATACCAACTTACAGTCTATAAAAATATTCCAAATGTAAAATATTTCATTTTTGTACTTTATACCTGGACAGTTTGGAATTATTCAATGTATAAAGTGGTGTAGTGGTTAAGGTGACAACAGACTTTGAAACCAGACTGCCTGGATTCAAGACCTTGTCCTATCCTTTGCTAGCTGGCTATACAGCAAGAGTTATATAACTTGCCTTTGCTCCAGTTTTTCTCATCAGAAAAGGATTTGGAAAATAAAACAGCTGATTTCATAGAGTTATTGTGAAAGTAAAATGTACTACTACATATAAATTGCTTAGAAGCACAGCATATCATAAGCAGTCTACAAATGTAAAGAACACTGTAATCTCTCAGACTATCTCTTGATCTTGTTATAAAATAGATTTTAGAGGCATAAAATACATACATTACCTGTGTAAAAAAACAAAAATCTGGGCTGGGGGGAGGGTGGCAGGGAGTAGCTCAGTTGGTAAGTGTTTGCTGAGCAAGCATGAATACTCATGTTCAATCCCTGATAGCCACATTTTTAAAAAGCCAGATGTGGTTGCAAGCATTGGTAATCCCAGCACTGGTGAGGCTGAAACATTGTTAGGACTCAATGGACAGCCAGCCTAGCCTACTTGGCAAACTGTAGGCCAGTGAGAGAATCTGTGTCCGAAAGAAAAAAAAGATTCTCTAAGGATGTGGCACTAGATAGGTTAACCAGGATCCATCCAGTGGCTGGACACACACTTAAAGCCATTTGGGGACAAAGCTCGGTAGGTCTTAGCATATGTGAGAGAGTATATGAAAACTGGCAGGGGGTTATAAGAAGGGTGCAGATAGGTGAGAGGGTCTAAATATGATCAAATATATTGTATGAAACTCACAATCCAATTAAAAATTTAATTTAAAAGAAGATGGACAACACTTGGGAAATGATGCCTGTTGTTGACCACTGGCCTCCATGTGAGTTTGCACATACATACACACACACACACACACACACACACACATGTACACACATGGACATTGACATGGACATGTACACACATGTGTATTTGCACACACAGAAACATCCCCCCAAAACCTCCCAAGTATTTTAAATTATGCTAAATTCTGCTGACAATCTACCTTATAAATTAATGTTCACTTAATCCCTCACCCGGAGCAAAATACAATGATGTGAAGTTGGTTTCCTTATTGGCTTTTCTCAATGAATCTACACATGCATAATTAGCCATAAAATATAGTGTACTATACTAAGAGGATTCTTTCAACCCATATATGTAATGTTACATGTTACACAGTGCAGTTTGTTCCTTTAAATCACATCAATACAATATAAAAATCTTTCCACGGACTCTCTGCTCTCTTATAGTGGTTGTCCTTTCCTGTTCAATTGTCATTTTATTTCCAGTAATTTCAGGTTTCTGTAATGAATTCCCTGACTTTATTCTTGACTCTTCCTGTATATTCAGGCTTCCATTTCAATTTTATAATAAAAATGTCCAAATCTATGAAAGTGCTTAATGAGGATTGATTTTAATTATAAGGCTAAAATATCAGATAAGCAATACATTTACACTATTAAGCCTTTAAGTTAATTCACATGGTTTAGTCCCCATTTATCATGACATTCATGAAAATGTTAACATTTTAAGTCTTTTCTTAGGTTTATTCTTAGGTACACTGTATTTTTCATGTCCAAGTCATTGAAAATAATTTCTTTTTCTTTTTTAATATTTTGGTTTTTTGTTGAATTTTTGCAATTTTTGTACAGTATAATTTGATAATATTTAGATTCATTTTTATTGATAAATTGAATCTTTGACAATTTCATGAGAACTTTTTCTACTATAACTTATAGTTGCTGATATATGGGAAAAGTATTCCTTTATATATGTGTACCTTATATTGTTGTAGTTTTGTATTCCTCCAATAAAAAATTGATCTCTTGCTTGGTTATATTTTTCTCTCTAGATAATTTCAAAAGCTTTATCTTATTACATAGATTAAGGCAATATTTAATATATCTCTGCCTATTTACAAAGTATGAAAATAGTTGCAATGCAGTAGTTATATTATAGTCTGGACTAAATGTGTTAACATATAAAAGTCTTTTTAAAAGTCTGTCCTCTTCATCATTAAAGTCAGGAAAAGTTCAAATATAATAATTAAGAGAATTCATAGATTTCCCAATATATAATTGTTATTATTCTGAGTTAAACTATTTTTAATTCATTACTAAATTCCATTTTCTTTAGAACTTGTGAAATTGAATTTATAGGCACTCTTATTTATATTCTATTTTAAATATTATATTACTGCAGAAGAAATAAAGTAACATGGTGAAAGGTTAAAAAGATTTGGGAATTTGTTTTGAGAGTGCAAAGTTATATACAGTTGTGGGTTTCTTAGATTAATATAACCTATATATTATTAAAATGTCAAATTGTCAATAAACACAATGCTGAGATCATTTAAAATAAATCATAAACAGTATCTGAAAATTGCATCTGACAAAATGTTCACTATGCAGATAACTTTGTACTTGAATAAGGAAGAACTCTTTCTGTGTGTGTCTCTCTCTCCCCTTCCTCCCTGTCTCTCTCTCTCCCTCTCTCACTGCTGTTGATTTAACCAGGGCTTCACATGCTACCACTGACCTACATTCATAATCCCAGATCAGATGGTTCTTAGATATTAACTATTTTCACAAAACAGAAAAGATAGAAATCAACCCAATTCATTTTTATGAAGCAACTGTGAATTTGATATCAAAACACTACATAAAGAAAACTATTAATTTAGGAGCGATGGCAGCAAAATGACAGAGTAGGAAGCTTAGGACCTCGTTTCTTCATGGAAATGTAAAAAAATTCCTAGAGCCTGGATAAAATGACTTTAGAGTATTTCTGGGAAATAGTCCAAGGTTTACAGAACCCAGCAATGCTCACACAAATTAAAAGGCCATATTTAAAACAGAAGGAAATACTATGGCGTTTTTACTCACCATATCACAACCCTTTTCTGCTATGACACAGTGCAGACTGCAGCAAACAGCACCCTGGTTCTCAATTCCCTTCTGGAAACCAGAGAGAACAGAGCAGACCTGATTTACAGCACTCTTACTTGTTGGAGACTGTCTGAAGGACTGGTCTCTTTCACTGAAGAGTTCATATGGAGAAAAATAGCATTACTCAATTATGAGCCTGAGAAAGGCCATGAAAAGTTTCAGGCATTTCTTATGAAAGCTGCCAGAGGAATAAAGTTCCCCTAATGCTCAGGGAAAGATTACAGGTATAGTAGTGCAGCAGAATCTTCAGCCCCAAGAAGAAGCTAAAGTAAGATTCCAGGAAAATTAGGATCTTTAAAAGAGCAATGTATAGGGGACAATGTAAAAAGCACATTCACCAACCCTGGCAAGATATGTGCTCAAAATCTTTTTTTTCAAATTTCATACATAAATACTACATTGATGTCATTTACACCTCTCCCTCTACCCCTTCCAATTTCTCTCATGTCTCCTCAACTCACTTTCAAATTCAAGATCACTTCATTTTTATATTGTCACACACACCCTACTGAGTTTATTTAATGGTGTTCACATGTACACGTGTTTATGGCTGACCACTTGGCATTGAATAATCTATTGGTGGGCTCACCCCTGGAGATAATCAATTCTATCTCTTGCAGCAGCCATTAATTGTCTGTAGTTCTACTCCTAGAGGTATGGCCCCCATCCACATTGGCATGTCAACTGGTGTTATCATTTTGGAGGTCTTGTTTAGGCATCCATATTTTTGAGATTTCATGAGTGCAACTTCCCTGTCATATCTAGAAGAATCTATGCAGCATCAAGTTTTCCTTTTCCTCAGCTTTCCCACCATCTCTTCCATGGTGTTCCCTGAGCTTTATGTGTAGGGGTTGCATTTTTGATATATCAATTTGAGTTGTACCACACAGTCACTTAATCTCTACATTTTGACAAGTTGTGGGTCTTTGTAGTAGCTTCCATCAGTTGCAAAAAGAAGCTTCTTTGATGATGCATGAATTACACTTATCTATGGGTATAAAGGATAACTTTTAGAATACAGTTAGAAATTATATCATTTTAGGAAAATGGCAGCACTAGGTTATCTTCTAGGGTCTATGACATCTCCAGCTATGAGTATTTGGCTAGGTTTAAAGTACCAGGCATAATTTCTAACCTGTTGAGTGGGTCAATACAGTTGTTGGTTACCTCCAAGATAAGTGTTACCATACAGTTGTTGGTTGTTGGTTACCCCTAAGATAAAAGAACCACTACTGCACCATTATGGATATCTCACTTGGCTAGCCATTGTTGTGGTTCCTAACCTTAACCACTGGGTTGTACTAATGCTTATTTCTCTCCTTTGGCAGCTTGGATAGCACCTTCTGATACTATGTGACATAGTCCTTAGGGAGGAGGCTTCCAGGACAGTTCCAGTTTGATTTCTCCAAGTCCTGTATCTGAAATGTGTGGTGTCTTCAGCAATAGGGACTTTAAGTTCTGGGAGACAACAAAGGGCAATGGTATTAGCCTATAATGATTTGGGAGTTTTGTTGACCAACAACTCAAAGGGAAGTTTCCCATGCCTGGCACTGGGGTTTTGTTAGATAGTATATGACTTGGAAAGAAGCATTATCACCTTGTGTAGGATAATTTTATTTAATATAAATAATCTATTCCCAAGTAAGCTTATTGTTAGGGTCCGTGACTCGGTGGGACTCTTCTGGAGAACAAATGCACGAGTATGGGGATGCAAAAATCAAAAGCAGAGTTTTATTAAACCAGCTAGCTGGGGCCGACTGTCCTTCCAAGACACTCAGGTCTGGTTAGAGCGATCGACCCTGAGGCAATTTTAGGTAAAGATTATATAGGCTCCCACAACCATTACACAAAAGCCCGCGTTTATACAGCCAATAGTTTCAAAGCAAGCATTTCACAAACCAATAACAAAAAAATGTTACAACTCCCTTCAGGTGTCTCAACTGGGGAGAGATGGGTGGTATTGGCCTGGCACAACTCTTTCCTGTTATCTTGTGTAAGCAGACATGTCTACGTGACATGACAATCAGCTAGCTGGGGCCGACCGTCCTTCCAAGACACGCAGGTCTGGTTAGAGCGATCGACCCTGAGGCAATTTTAGGTAAAGATTATATAGGCTCCCACAACCGTTACACAAAAGCCCGCGTTTATACAGCCAATAGTTTTAAAGCAAGCATTTCACAAACCAATAACTTTAAAAAACAAGAAAAATGTTACAACTCCCTTCAGGTGTCTCAATCGGGGAGAGATCGTTGGTATGTGCCTGGCACGACTCTTTTCTGTTATCTTGTGTAAGCAGACATGTCTACATGACATGACACAGAACAGGTCAGGCTCCGGGGGCTGTAGCACTTGCCTCTATCTCCGGATGCCTGTGTCTCCAGTTGAGTTAATTGGTTACAAGCAGTAAATTTAAACAAGTAAATTCAAGCAGTAAATTCAGAAAAGCAGTATATTCAAACAAGCAGTAAATTCCTCTTTCCCTAACACTTATAAAATAATATTTTCCTATGATTTTTCAAACATTATTTCTCTTTCCACCCGCTCCCTCTTACAAATTAAAAAGTCTACCCCATTTTCCCCATTTCCCTCTTGATTTCACCTGTGTCCTGCTAGCTCCCTTTCTAGAGCTCCTTCTCCCCTCTTCTGCCATGATTTCTTTCTAAGTTCCTGGTTTCTGTGGTTACTTCAGGTTATATACTCACTTCTAAAGATCTAGAGCTAGAACATGAGGTGTTTGTCTTTCTGGGTCTAGGTTACCTTACTCAGTATGTAATTTGTGTATATATGCAACATTTCCTTTAACTATTCATCAGTTGAAGGACTGTTTCCATTTCCTGGCTATTGTGAATAGAGCAGCAATGAACATGATTGAGCAAGTATCTCTGTAGTAGGATATCAAGTACTTTAGGTATATGTCAAGGAATGGTATAGCTGAGTCAAATGGTAGATCTATTTTTAGCTTCTTGAGGATTCTCTACATTGATTTCCATAGTGGTTGTACCAGTTTGCAATCCCACCAACAGTAAATAATTATACCCCTTTCTCCATATCCATGCCAGGATTTGTTGTCAGTTTTTTTTCTTCCTGCTTTTGTTTATTTACCCTTATTTATTAATTTAAATTTTTGTTCTTTGGAGACAGCGTCATGTCCTCAGCCAGTGCTGACCTCAAAGTTGTATGTAGCCCAGGACTGCCTTGAACTATTCATCCTGACCCTCCTGTAAATACCTACTCAGTGTTAGGATTACAGGGGTGTGCTACAACACCCACTTTGGCTGCTCAGGGGGCAGAACCCAAGACTCCATGTATGTTAGGAAAGATATATCTATATCTATATCTATATCTATATCTATATCTATATCTATATCTATATTATCCCCAGCTACCAAATAATGTTTCCAGAACATATAAATGAACTCTTGATTTATGTTAAAATATGTAAGGTCCAACAGTGGGAAAGGATAGCCTTAATAAATTTGGTGTAAATGGAGTAGTGACATGTGGAGTATATTTAACCCATTACTCTACCACACAAAATTGCTGTGCTATAGAACTTCAGATCTAAGTCTCAAAATTAAACAGCAATCTTTTAAAATATAGTAGAAGAACATCTTTCTTGATTTGATAGTTTTAAATAAATATTTTCAGGACTGCAGAGATGGTTCTGGGGTTAAGGGCACTAGCTGTTCTTGCCAGATGACCCAGGTTCAGTTCCCAATACCCACATCAGGAGGCTCACAACCATGTGTAACTTCTGTTCCTGGGTAAACAACGCCCTCTCCTGGCCTCCTTAGGGAATGTGTACACATGGTGGATTTACATGTGAAACACTCATACACATAAAATAAAGATAAATATTTTTTAAATTGGATGCAGAATATAAAAAATACAAGGAACCATTGATGTGCTGTGCTATAATGTATCAATGTCTATATAATAAAATATATTTTTAAAATA
>NW_008341888.1:3028667-3032430 GCF_000622305.1 Nannospalax galili | reverse complement strand
AGAGAGTCTTTGAATCATGTATAGGAGATGTGAAGGAGAAGTAAAGGCAAGAGTAATTAGCATTACAAGTTCTAGACAGGGATCTAAAAAATAGTCACAACAGGGCAATTTTCAAATGTGCATTGGAGTTTCTTGACAAGGGCTTCCAAAAGCATCCCTCTATTGAGTTCTTCCTCCTTCTTCTTTTGTTTGTTAATCCATTCACTTAGCTTATGTCTTTTGACTGGAGTCCATTAACCTCAGCTAACGTTCTCTCATAGCCCGGGACCATAGCAGAGTCGGCTCTCTTACATCAACTAATAATCAAGACAGTTTGCCCAAGACATGCCCACAGGAAAGGAAAGCCCATGGTATAGCTGTTTCTCTCTCTGCTCTCTGTATTGCTTCAAGTATTCTTTGAAGGGCTGGTTTTGTGGACATGTATTCTTTCAGGCTATTCATGTTATGGAAGATTTTTCTTTCCTCCTCAACTATAATAGACATTGTTGCTGGATATAGTATTCTGGGCTGGCATCTATTGTCTTGTAGAACTGGAAATACCTTGCTCCAGGCTCTTCTGGCTTTCATAATTTGTATTGATAATTCAGCTGTAATTCTGATGGGCTTTCCTTTGTACATTACTTGTTTTTCTTTTGCTGCTTTCAGTATTCTCTCTTTGCTGTGTACATTTACTGTTTTTACTATGATATGTTGTGGGGAGTTTCTTTTCTGATCCTGTCTATTTGGTGTTCTATGTGCTTCCTATATTTGTATGGGGATATCTTTCCTTAATTTTAGGAAATTCTCTTCTACAATCCTGTTTAAGATCTGGTCAACACCATTAACCTGAAATTCTTCTCCTTCCTCTATTCCTATGATCTGTTGATTTGGACTTTTCATGATGTCCCACATCTCTTGCATATTCAATTCCTGTGTTTTTCTAAATTTTCCATACTCTTTTTTTTATTATTTTATGTGTATGAGTGTTATGCTTGCGTGTAGTGTTAAGTGCACCCTTGTCATGCAGTGCCCTCAGAGGTCAGAAGAGGGCACAGAATTTCCCTGGAAGTGGAGTTACGGATGGTTGTTAGTCGCCATGTGGGTGCTGGGAATTGCAGTCCCCTGCAAGAGCAGTCAGTGCTCTTAACCACTGAGCCATGTCTCCAGCCCCCTGAGATACAGTCCTCTTGCATTAGAGATGAAAACCTATCAAGCTTCCAGGTCCCGTGTGCTTGCTGCATCTAACTCTTCTTTTAGCTCTTTGATTTGTTTGTTCGTGTGTTCTTTAACTTCGTTGAATTCCTTGATCATGTTAATGATTGTTCTTTTAAATTCAGTGTCCTAGGCTGGAGAGATGGCTCAGGGATAGAACTCTTCTACAGGATTAGTGGGCTTTGCTGGGGACATAGTGTTTTGGCTTTCCATTTTGTTATTCTTTTGCTGTGGTTTTGGCATGTGAATTTCTTTTGTTATTTATGATTCTGATATGAGAATTAAGTTGAAGTATGCTTCTGTTTGTATTACCCAGGTGCCTAGATCCTTTCTTCATTGGTTATGTAAAGCTGGTTGGTACAGGGTTCAGGTTCTTTCAGATTTATTTTGGAGGTAACTGATGGCTTCAGATCAGCTATTCAGGGGTACCCACAGAAGCCCAATTCAGGTTCCAGTTGTGAAACCCTCCTCCTTGGCCCCCTGCCCTGGACACCCAAGACCCCTCCCCCTCTTTAGGACTAACTGCTCTTTTTCGCTTCGGTAAACTGCTTGATTGCTTGGCTGAAAAGGCAAACCATATTGACCCCATTTTGACTAGCTGTTTCAGGCAAGCCTGAACATGCCCAGGCATGTTGTAATCTCCACCTACCACCCCCACCCCAGGAGGCTATAGATCAAGCAAGCCCAGGCATATAGCAGCCTTATAAGGTAGGAACAGAGACTTCTGGCCACACAGATAACAGTCAGCACATTCCACAGCCCTGAGGGTAGCGCCCACCAATGAGAAACCTCCAGGACTACATCCCTGTAACCAATCAATTCAAAAGTGTGTTGGTGCACGCAGGGGGGGGGGCTCCTTGGACCAATCTAGATGTGACTCTATTATTCCCCTCCTCCCTTTGTCTAAAACCTATGAAAAAAACTTCCTCCCCCTGCAATCGGGGCTCTCAGTTCAGCTTGGTGGGCGAATGCCATAATTCTTCCTTGCTGATTGCTGTGGGAGCCTGAGCTTAAGCCCAAAAAAGACTCTTTGTTCTTGCATGCTCTCTGGACTCACTGGTGATTCTTGGGGATCCGTTCACTGGGCACAACACAGTCAGGTACACTCAGGTTTCCTTCACCACTTGGAGGCAGGATCCATGGTCTCTCAGGCAGTCCTGTGGGTTGTCAACCCTATGCCAGAGCGAGGACAAAGGGGGGCCAGAGCTCAGCACTTTCTGGTGGTCTGCTGAGATTCCAGCATTAGCCTAACAATGCCATATCTGCCCTGGGGCCTTGGGAGGGGCTTCACAAGATCCCAGGTAGGGGGATGGTATTGCTCAATTAGGGGAAGCTCACCACCACATGGAGGCGGATCCAGGTGCTGTCTCCTGGGATCTCAGGTCCTCTGGTAGTTGGAGGCCAGAGGGAGGCCAGAACCCAGCACTCTCTGGTGGTCTGCTGAGCTCAGAGCAGCTACCCCAGTGGAGGTCCGCACCCACCCTCCCATATGAACATTTGAAAATTGCCCTGTTCTGACTTTTTTCAAGTTCCCTATCTAGAGCTTGTAATGCTAATTACTCTTGCCTTTACTTCTCCTTCACATCTCCCATTCATGAATCAAGGACTTTCTTCTTCCCTTAGGAACAAAAGCTATGCAATTTGGGAGTCAAAATGTCCTTAGGCCTGTTAGCAATATTCTCTGTTCCAAGGTCAAAAATGTCAAAAGTATTTGGGAGCTTGTGTCTAATCCTTAAAAGATTTTAGAGTTACCTCTTCACAGCGGGGAATGTTAGAGGGGAGAGAGTGGGCACAGATTTGATAAAACACCTTATATGCATATATGAAATTCTCAATAAAGTTTTTGTAAAAATTAAAAAATATATATTTTTATACCCACAGATTAGTGCTGCTCTCAGCTTTGGTCAGAGAAGGTTCTGTTTGCCATGGATGCTGGTTAATCCAGAGGTGTATAATTGGTGGTAGTGCTGAGAATAAGTAACTGTGGAGACCTCATCCCTAAACAGGGCACCTCTCTCACCCCCTTCAAAGCTCATGGAACACTACAGAAGTGGAGGCAGAAAGAAAGGAAGAGCTGGTTGATGGGAAGGAGTGTTGTGAAACTCTGTCCTCTGACATGACATGGCTGCTGTCTTCATGAACTCACAGCTACAGTGGCCACCTATACAAGATCTGCACAGGACTGGGCACATCAGTTTTCCATCAGGGATCCTGGAGGTGCTCATTAAGCTCCATCCCTCTCTGAAGAGCTCTGTCCTGGGGAAGAGGAGCTCTATTCCTCAGTTGTATAGCTATTAATAAGCTGTCTACACTCAAGTAAATAATCCCCATTCCATGCTCATGCAATTGACTCCAATTAAATGCAGTGAGCCACAAAAAAATAAAAATTTAAATCTTTAAAGAAAGAGATTGAGGAAGACACCAGAAGGTGGAAGGACCTCCCATGCACATGGATTAGAAGAATTAATATTTTGAAAATGACCTTTCTACCAAAAGCAAAATATAGATTCAGTGTAATCCCAATCAAAATCCCCATAACATACTTCACATAAATAACCATCCTAAGATTCAT
>NW_008341888.1:3023698-3028369 GCF_000622305.1 Nannospalax galili | reverse complement strand
TCTGTATCTCCCACCCCTCTCCATCCCTCTCTATGGCCACTGAGAAAGCCCCACGGGCAAGGGTCGAGCTTGTAAGAGCCACAGGGCGCTCACTGCTGAAAGACTCCCATGAGAGGATAAGGGGGTCCCAGGCGTGAATCCCAGATAAATTCACGTCCCCTGCAGAAGAAAAACTGGGCAACGAAAGGCACCCATCCATAAGCACACCCACTGGCCATCATTGTTTAGAGTGGCAACTTTACTTCTCCCTTTTCATCTCTCTCTCTCTCTCTTCTGTGACCTCCACCATGGGCCAGACTCAGGCCACTCCTAAAAGTTTAATCCTCTCTCACTTCTCGGAGGTGAAGGAATGGGCTTTGAAATTGGGCCCTAGCATCAGGAAGGGTAAGTTTGGCACTTTCTGCTCAACTGAATGGCCCGCCTTTGGAGTAGGTTGGCCGACCCAAGGGTCCCTTTCCCTGGACACCATCGGCAAGGTCAAGGCTGTCATTACCCAGCCTGATCCAGAGGGCCACCCGGATCAACTCCCCTATATCCTTTTGTGGGAGAATCTGGCAGAGGATTCCCCCATCCTGGTTAAGGCCCCTTGTGGTGAGAAAGCCTCATGCTTGCCCACCAAAAGTCTCCATCATTGTCGCCCAGGAAGGTTTGAAGTCCTCCAGTCGCAGAGGTGGGGATCCTAGTGCTCCACCAGTTCTCCCCGAGAGCTCCTCCCTTTACCCCCCTTTACCTGTTGAGCAGCCGCCACCTTATGCAGCTCCACGGGGTGGAGAAGTCAAGGCGGCCTATGGAGGGGGGGATGGAGCCGGGGGTCCCCATGGGAATCCAGTGGTTGCCCCCTCCCCAGACTCCTCTACAGGAGAGGATGGACGACCTGGAGAGGTGGGAGGAATGCAGCTAAGGTCTCGGGGAAATAGGGACAGAATAGGAGAGGCCCCCTCCTCCACCACAGGAGGGGCTGTGCCAGTGCTGCCGATACAAGCAATCGGTGGCCCAGATGACCAGCAGTATCAATACTGGCCATTTTCCTCTAGTGATCTCTACAACTGGAGGACCCAAAACCCTCCCTTTTCTGAAGACCCTAAGTGTCTAATAGGTTTGGTAGAATCCATTATGTACACCCATTGTCCCACGTGCAGTATCAATACTGGCCATTCTCCTCTAGCGATCTTTACAACTGGAGGACCCAAAACCCCCCATTTTCTGAAGACCCCAAGTGTCTTATAGGTTTGGTGGAATCTATTATGTTCACTCATTGCCCCACGTGGGATGACTGCCAGCAGCTGCTCCGCACCCTCTTCACCACTGAGGAGCGGGAGCGGATCCTTAGTGAAGCCAGGAAGAATGTCCTCGGAGAAAATGGGAGGCCCACTACTCTTCAACCTGCCATCGACGAGGCGTTCCCCCTCACGTGTCCAGATTGGGATTTTAGGACGGCAGAAGGTAGGGAGCATCTTCGAGTCTATCTCCAGACTCTAATGACCGGTCTCCAGGCTGCTGCAAGATGGCCCACTAATCTGGCTAAGGTAAAAACAATTGTTCAGGGAGAAACCGAAAGCCCAGCCGCTATTTGATGCCTATAGGCAGTACACCCCTATAAACCCAGAGGCAGAAGAACACAGGTCAGCTGTGGTTCTCTCTTTTATTAACCAGGCAGCCTCTGATATTAGGAGAAAACTTCATAAGCGGGAAGACCTAGGAGAGATTTCAATCAGGGAGATGTTGCAACAAGCAGAAAAGGTTTTTAATACTAGGTAATCTCCGGAGGACAGGGAGGAAAGGCTAAGGAAGGAAGAATGCGAGATGCAGGACAAGAATAGGAAAGAAGACAGAGAATTTCAAAGAAAGGAGAACAAGAAGCAAAGGGAGGAGATGGCAAGAATATTTCTGGCTGGAGTGAAAGGGAGCTCTGAGCCCATCCAGAGAGCAGGACCCCGCCCATCTAAACTAGGGCGGGAAGTGCCCTTTACAAAAGATATGGGCATTGGAAGAGAGAGTGCCCACAAAGAAGAGGAAGACAAGGAGGAGGGAGCCCTATCAGGACCCTCCACCTGGGAGATGGAAACTGATGGGGATGGGACTCGGCTCCCCTCCCCGAGTCTTGGGTAACTCTGTGCATGGAGGGGACTCCCACTGGCTTCATGGTAGATACTGGGGCACAGTATTCAGTTCTCAATCAAGCCTGCGGTCCTCTGAAACCAGGACGCACAAGCATAGTCCAAGGAGCTACAGGAATTAAGAGGTGCGCCTGGACCACCAACAGGAAAGTGGACTCGGGAAGGCATCAGGTTTCCCACTCCTTCCTAGTTGTGCCTGAGAGTCCCGCACCTTTGCTGGGCAGAGACTTACTCACCAAAATCGGGGCACGTATCCATTTTGAGCCTCAAGGGATAAAAGTCATGGACTCAGAAGGACGGTCCCTGCAGCCAGTACATGTGTTGTCTCTATCTCTGGCTGATGAATCTCACTTATTCCCGGTGGCCCCAGAAAAGGGGAGCCAGGGAGACATCAGTTCCTGGTTGCAGGAGTTCCCTTCTGCCTGGGCTGAAACCGGAGGAGTCGGCTTCGCTAAGCACCTGCCCCCGGCTGTGGTCTAACTCAAAGCCACTGCTTTGCCCATTCGGGTCCAGCAGTACCCGATGCCAGAAGAGGCTAGGAAGGGAATAGCGCCTCACATCCATAGACTGCTAGAAGCAAAAATCCTTAAACCCTGCCAGTCAGCATGGAATACACCCCTGCTTCCTGTGAGAAAGCCTGGCAGTGGAGATTACAGACTGGTGCAGGATTTGTGAAGGGGAAATGAAAGAGTAGAGGATGTTCACCCCACGGTGCCCAATCATTACACCCTACTTAGCCACCTGTCACCGTCCCATGTGTGGTATACCACCCTAGACTTGAAGGATGCTTTCTTCAGTGTCCCTCTTGCTGAAGTCAGTCAGCCCCTGTTTGCCTTTGAGTGGCAAGAACCAGGAGGAGGGAAGATAGGGCAGCTCACCTGGACCAGACTGCCACAAGGCTTTAAGAACTCTCTCACCTTGTTCAATGAGGCACTAAGCCAAGATCTGGAGCCCTTCCGCAAAAAGCACCCCCATGTGACTCTGCTGCAGTATGTGGATGACCTGCTACTGGCTACAGCAACTCGGGAAGAGCGCATGGAAGCTATGAAGAACTTGTTGGCCGAACTGGGCAGCCTGGGATATCAGGCCAGTGCCAAAAAGGCGCACATCTGCCAGAGGTCAGTGGTTTACTTGGGGTACAAGATAGCGGAAGAAGCCAGATGGCTGACACAAGCCATAAAACAGACTATCCTGACCATTCCTGTGCCCTCCTCTCCCCGGGGAGTGAGGGAATTCCTTGGCTCAGCTGGGTTTTGCAGACTCTGGATCCCAGGGTATGCAGAAATAGCCCATCCACTGGTGGTTTACTTGGGGTAGAAGATAGCGGAAGGACCCAGATGGCTGACACAAGCCATAAAACAGACTATCCTAACCATTCCTGTGCCCTCCTCTCCCCAGGGAGTGAGGGAATTCCTTGGCTCAGCTGTGTTTTGCGGACTCTGGATCCCAGGGTATGCAGAGATAGCCCGTCCACTGTATGAAGCCACCAAAGAAGGCCCAGATTGGAGGTGGAGTCAGGAACAACAAGAAGCATTTGACAGATTAAAGAAGCTCTTCTCCAGGTCCCTGCCTTGTCTCTGCCAGACCCAGAAAAGCCCTTCATTTTGTTTATAGATGAAAAGAAGGGAGTGGCCAAAGGAGTCCTGGCCCAGCAACTAGGCCCATGGAAGAGACCGGTGGCTTACTTGTCCAAACAGCTGGACCCAGTGGCCTCAGGATGGCCATCTTGCCTGCGCATCCTGGCAGCCATCGCCCTACTGGTAAAGGAAGCTGACAAGCTGACCTTTGGCCAGGACCTGAGGGTGACAGCACCGCATACTGTGGAGGGAATTCTCAGGCACCCTCCAGGGAAATGGATGACAAATGCCAGGCTCACCCACTACCAAGGGCTCCTGCTGGACTCGCCTCGAATCACCTTCTCAGCCCCAGTGACCCTGAATCCTGCCACTCTCCTGCCAAACCAGGACCTGTCAACCCCCATCCATGACTGTAGAGACATTCTCTCTGAAATCACCCAGGTACGGGCAGATCTGAGAGACACGCGGCTGCAAGATAATGAATTAGATTGGTATACAGATGGAAGCAGCTTTGTGCGTGATGGGGTTAGATGAGCTGGGGCAGCAGTAGTGACACACAAGGGGGAAGTCATTTGGAGTGCAGGTCTGCCCCCTGGAACCTCAGCCCAGAAGGCAGAACTTATTGCTCTTGCAGAGGCATTGGAAAGGGCAGAAGGCAGGCGAGCTAACATTTTTACTGACAGTAGGTATGCGTTTGGCATTGTGCATGTTCATGGCGCCATCTACTGGGAAAGAGGATTTCGGTCCACAGAAGGGAAGGAGCTGAAGAATTTGCAGGAAGTGCAAAGACTGTTAGTAGCTGTGGAAAAGCCTAGGGCGGTAGCAGTTGTACATGTGCCTGGGCACCAGTCCAGAAAGACTCCTGAGGCTATTGGTAACAACTTTGCTGATGCAGAGGCCAGGAGGGTAGCTCTCTTAGACCCCATTGTGCTGGCAGCTCTAGAGGTACCCATACCTGAACTACCCACCTTACCCCC
>NW_008341888.1:3021117-3023318 GCF_000622305.1 Nannospalax galili | reverse complement strand
ACATGTCAGATCATGGGGGGATGCGAGAGCTGTGCAAAGCTAAGACCAGCCCCAAAGGGGCTCCACCTGACAGGTATCTGGGAGAGGGGGAGGGCCCCAGGAAGAAGTTGGGAGATAGACTTCACGGAGGTAAAGCCAGGAAAGTATGGGTAAAAGTATTTGTTAGTCATGGTAGATACTTTTTCAGGGTGGGTGGAGGCCTTTCCAACCAAGCATGAAACTAGTCAGATGGTAGCAAAGAAACTAATAGAAGAAATAGTCCCCAGATATGGGGTTCCTGAGGCTATAGGTTCCGATAATGGCCCGGCTTTTGTTAGTAAAGTCCTACAAGAACTAGCCCAGGCTCTGGGGACAGATTGGAAACTGCCATTGTGCTTACAACCCACAGAGCTCGGGGCAGGTAGAAAGAATGAACCGGACATTAAAGGAGACCCTTTCTAAATTGGTAATTGACACTGGCTGTGACTGGGTGACTCTTCCTCCCCTTAGCCATTTTCCGGATTTGAAACTCCCCCTATGTGCATGGTCTAACTCCCTTTGAAATAATGTTCAGAGCTCCTCCGCCCATAACCCGGCGAGCGCAGCCCCCGGGGGAAGAGAAATCAGCCCCTGACTATTTAAATGTGTTGCAATCCCTTGCCAAAGTACAGCAAGAAATTTGGCCCCTAATTAAAGCATACTATGAAGGGGAAAGAACCCCAATTGTGGAGCATGGTGTAGTCCCAGGGGACATGGTCTGGGTCAAAAGAACAAAGTAAAAACTCTCGAACCCAGATAAAAGGGACCTTATGCTGTACTGTTTACCACCCCCACTGCCCTAAAGGTTGACGGCATTGCTCCCTGGGTCCACCACACCCACGTTCGGAAGGCCCTGCCTCTTGAGGACCTGGAGTCCTGTGTGAAGAAGTGAGAGGGGCAGCAAAATCCTGCTAATCCCTTGAAGCTACAGCTGAGCCGGACATGAAAGGATTCCTGCTGACAAGCTCACTGTTATGGGCTCTCCAGAGAATAGTAGTGCCAGCGGGAGCTCAGAACATCAACCCCCACCAACCGGTGCACCAGACTTAGATCCTGCGAAATGGCGACACTCGTGAGGAATGGGGCCAAATCTCCCATATTGCCCCACTGTGGACATGGTGCCCGGACCTGTATGCAAACTTAGAACTTGTATTGAGGGAATCCCTCCCCCAGAACCCACCCTGGCGTGTCTGGAAGAGCCACCAAACTACTCGTAGCAATGGGTTTTATGCTTGCCCTAGTTTCCGGACAGGATGGTGGAAGCAACATTGTGGGGGTGCTGAAAGTTTTTATTGTGCTGAATGGGATTGCGTAGAGACTAGCGATGGACAGGAGAGACGGAAAGCTTCCCCTGATTTAATTGACATGAGATTTATCAATCCGTACGACAGGCAAAAGGTAGCTCTTGAAGCCAATAAGATAAAAATCACCTTTACCTCAAAAAAAAAAAAAAACCAAGATAGGAGGTGGACAAGTGGGCTGACATGGGGCCTGAGACCTAACTCATGGCCACCGACTATAGGGGTTATGTTTCAGATCTTCCTCAAGGTGGAGGCAGTAGTCGAATTGGCAATAGGGCCCAACCCAGTACTGAAACCTCCCCGCCCAGAGCCCGGACGTCCTACACCGAGGCTCATTCCCCAGCCTACTACATCTGCTACCCCAACTATGGGAAACCCACCTCTTTTCAAGAATCCCATGTGGGAAATGATACAAGCAGTGGTAGAGACCCTAAATCACACCCGTCCCTCCCTTGAGGATCCATGTTGGTTATGCTACCCTGGATCCCCACCTTTCTATGAAGCAATTAGGATGAATGGCTCTTACACTCTCAACAGCTCTCATCCTACTTACTGGGACGGGAGACCATGGGGATTCACTATTTCCCAGATTTCTAGCACTGGTACCTGTGTAGGTACAGTTCCAGCATCCCAAAGCTAGGTATGCTCCTCAAGCGTTACCGGCCCATGGGAGCAGGAAAAGTGGGTTATACCCTCTTCAGGATGGTGGCTTTGCTCAAAAATAGGCCTCACCCCAGCATTATCCACCTCTGTGTTTAACCCCACTTCTGAGTTCTGTGTACTAGTGGCCATTCTGCCCCGGCTTTCATACCACACCCATGAATCTTTTCTCTCTTACTGGGAAGAAATACTAGGTCCCCTTAGGAGTAAAAGGGAGCCCAT
>NW_008341888.1:3008445-3020596 GCF_000622305.1 Nannospalax galili | reverse complement strand
GGAAAGAGGAATTTATTGCTTGTCTGAATTTACTGCTTGAATTTACTTTTTTGAATTTACTGCTTGTAACTGATTAACCCAAGTGGAGACACAGGCATCCCCAGATAGGGGCAAGTGCTGCACCCCCCAGAGCCTAGCCTGTTTGATCTGTGTTGTGTCATGTAGGCATGTCCACTTACCCAAGATAACAGGAAAGGGTTGCGCCAGGTACATACCACTCACCCTTCCCTGATTGAGACACCTGAAGGAAGTTGTGACATTTTTCTTGTTTTAAAGTTATTGGTTTGTGAAATGCTTGCTTTGAAACTATTGGCTGTATAAATGCGGGCTTTTGTGTAACGGTTGTGGAAGCCTATATAATCTTTACCTAAAATTGTCTCAGGGTCGATTGTCTAACCAGACCTGCGTGTTTTGGAAAGGGCAGTCGACCCCAGCTAGCTGGTTTAATAAAACTCTGTTTGATTCTTGCATCTCCATATTCGTGAAATTGTTCTCCAGAAGAGACCCACTGAGTCACGGACCCTAACAATTTTATGTGTATGAATATATTGCCTGCATGTTTGTAAGAGTACCCATGTTGTGTAATGCCCATAGAGATCAGAAGAGGGCTTTGGATTCCCTGGAACTGGAATTATGGATGGTTCTTAGCTATCATGTGTGTACTAGGAACTGAATCTTGGTCCTCTGCAATAGCAGTCAGTACTATTTAATTGCTGAGCCATCTCTCCAGCCCCAAGAAAACATATTTAATTTATATAATAAATATATGCACCATTGACCAGGATAAGGTATTTTGATTATATATATATATGTATGTATATATATATGTATAATTTTTATATGCATTTTTTGTAAAAGAATTTTACTAAAAGTAAATACTTTATGTGACAGAAATACTATTCTTCATAAAAGCCATATACAAGCACTAAAGATACCAAAACATAAAATTTTTTAAACATACTCCAAATCTTAAGCATCAGGGAAATTTAATCTAAAAGTTTGATATAATATTACAATAAAAATAAAAATGGCTAATTGTAAAATCAATTCTAATTACAAGTATTAGCTAAGATTAAGGAATATATAGTTTGAGTTCTCTGCTGAAAAATAAAATTGATGAAGCTCTATTGAGGACCTCTTCTCAAAGACCCTGTAACTGCTAGGTGCACACATGAACCGTCCCACATGTGTATCAAAAATCATGTAAATATATGTTCATTACAGTCCTGGGATAAAGTGACTCATGCCTACTCAGAACACATATGTTAAAGCCTTAATTTCAGTGCCTCAGAATGTGACCATATTTGCTAAGAGAGCCACTAAATTTAGCTCAGATGACAGTATTGTGTAGAACGGTGGTTTTCTACTAAATAGTTGTTAAACTGACTCCTAGTGACTTATTGTTATAGACATAGATTACTACATCTCTCAAATCTCACAAGAGAAATTTCCTTATACAGAAAATAGTCATTAACACAGAAACCCACAACTGACCAATGTGTAGAGAACAAGAGGCTACAAGAGTGTTTATCCCTGAATCAGACACCTTTGTCAAACTTCTGCCTTCCAAGGCTCTGAGATCATTGTAGAAGTGGTGGCAGAAAGATTGTAATAGCCAGTGCTGGTGAATGACCACAAGGAAACAGAGTTTTCCAGACAGGTGGGCAGTTACTCTTATGAACTCACAGCAATAGTGATAGGATGCACATGTCCCATGCAAGCTCAAACTAGACAAATTCTTAGCATAGACATGGGGAAGCATGTAAGAACTCCCAACCTTACTTGAGGAACTACTGGAAACCAATAACTGCTCAGAGGGGGCGAGACAGATGGGACTCTTGGTAGGTTAACCGGGCTCCAGTGGATGGATCCACATTGAAAGACATTTGGGGACACAAATTACTCTATAGGACATATTAAATATGTAATTACATTATATATACATATACAATAGAGTACATTAAATTTGACAGAGATCAGTAAGGAGAGGTGCAGAAAGGGGAGAGGATATAAATACCATCAAATTATATGAAAATTGCAAAAATTCCATTAAAATTTTTAAAAAAGAAAGGTGGGCCCCGATCCTTTGTTAAATGTTTCCTGCTAATATAGGCCAAACCAAGAAGAGTGGCATATACATAGCAAAGACTCTGCAGAGCTCCTGAGAGAACATCACCTACCAGGAGCTGGAGAGTGTGAACAATCCATCAGAAGCAAGCAGCAAGGCACAATAGATGTACCTCATAGCCTGGGAAGGAAACAGCTTCCTAATGACCTGTTTGTGAATGTTTAACCTTTAGAACTAAAGAAGCATATTTCTGTGGCCTTCATTTTGGGAGTTTAAAATAAACATAAATATTAATTCAGTAATAAATGAGGAATAAGATTTTGCCAATTTCAAATTACCTATATATTTCTTTTCTTTGTTTTTATTTTTTGGTCTTTTTGAGACAGGGTCTCCCTGTAGCCCCAGCTGGCCTGGAACTCACTGTGTAGACCAGGTTGGCATTGAACTCACAGAGATCTGCCTGCCTCTATTTCCCAAGTGCTGGGACTAAAAGCATTCGACATCATGCCCAGTTAAATTACCTATATATTTCTATTGCTAAAGTATCGCTATAAACATCCATCATATTCCTCTGTCTGTTCATCATCTCTCTATTTACATCTAATTATGTATAAATTTTAATCAGTTTTATATGTACATCTGTTTTTAAAGATGCTGTGAGAATTTCATACATGTATACAATAAATATGATCATATCTACCACTTATTTTCCTGCCCCCATCTTACCCCTAAAATGGTTCCTCCCAATTTCATATCCTTTTTTTGATGTCCAGTTAGTGGTGCCCATACATACATGCATGTGGGGCCATCCTACAGAACATGAAAAACTTACAATGGCCACATTCTCAAAAACAGTGATTTTCCATTCATCAGCAAATATTCATTGCCAATAACTCCTGTAAAAGTGGAGAGCCTAGATATCATCTACCCCATCTATACTGGGATTTTGAGTAGCTTGATCTTATACAGGTCTCAGGCAGGTGACCATAGTTGTTGAGAGTTTATGATTGTAATAGCCATGTTAACATCCAGAAAGCCACATTTCACAACAGTCTTTCCAATCCTCTGCTCTTACATTCTTTCCACCTCCACTTTATCAGATTCTTGACCCTTGATGGGGGAGGGATCTAATAAAGACACTCATTCTCTTATTCTCAGCAATAATGTTAGTCATTTTGACTGGGGTAAGATGAAATCTCAAAGTTGTTTTAATTTGTATTTCCATGAACACTAAAAGAGTCCTGAATACATTTTAGATATTTCTTAGCATTTTTTTCTCCTTTTGAGAACTCTGTTGAGATCTATATCTCGTTTTTTAATTGGGTCATTTCTTGATTCTTTTTGTTTTCCTGTGTGCAATATTGTATTTGTCACTTTTCTGTTGCTGTGATTAAAACGTTATGACCAAGGGAACTTACAGGAAGAAGAGTTTATTTGAGCTTATGTTTCCAAGTTCCAGAGGATTAGAGCCTGTCATAGTGAGGAGGGATGGTAAGGTGGCCAGAGAAGGAGCAGAAAGCTAAGTACTTACATCCTCAAGCAGACACAGGAAGCAGAGAGTAACTGGAAATCCAGTAAGGCTTAAGAACTTTCTAAGCCTGTACCCAGTGACCTGCTTCTTCCAGCAAGGCGACACCTTCCCAAAACAGCACCACTAACTGGGGAAAAATTGTTCAAATCTTTGGAGCCTATGGTGGACATTCTCATTCAAACCACCACAAATAGTTTATTTAATTTTCACTTTACCCATGCAATCTCAAACGAGACAAAAATCCAGCAAAGAAGTGAGGAAAAGTGTAAGAAACTCCAACCTTAGCTGAGAAACTACTGACAACCGATGACTTCTAATGGAGGGAGAGTTAGTTTGCCTTACAGAACATCTAATCAACTTTATACCACTTCCCCATTGGCAATCACTCATAGCCCCCTCCCCCCAACTGGAGTTCATATATTCTGTCATTTGTGTTAAGGCCTATCATGTCATGTTAGTGTCTCCAGATGTCACTCAGTGCAAGTTCATCCACTGAGGTCTAACCAGAGTCCCTTACTTTAAGAAGATCAGCTCTTCCTCACCCATCAATAATCAGTTGCCAATAATTCTTTGACTAAGATTGGGGCCTGATGTCCATTTCCACAGTTCTGTGCTGGGTTTTGTCTGCTTGAGTTTGTATGGGTCTTGTGTATGCTGACACCATTGCTGTAAGGTTCACATGAGAAGGGTCTCAGGAACCTGTAGTACTCTATTTCCATATGGTCACGTACCTCCTCCCTGGCTCTTACAATCTTTCCACACCTCTTTCACAATGCTTCCTGAGCCCTGGGTGGGTGTAGTTTAATATAAGAGTCTGTCCAAGGACCAGCATTCTTCAGGGTCTTAGTCTCTACACTTTGGCCATTTTTGACCTTTTGTGTTCCTGACCCTCTGTTGCATGAGGAAGCAACGTTAATGAGAATTGAGATGATCATTATTGTCTTCTTTACCCCTTGTTCTCTGTTCTATGAACCTTAGGTGTAGAGGTTGCATTGTAGATGTACCACTTAGACTTGGGCAGTTCATAGACAATGTCTTTGTGTGATCAGTTGTGTCACTCTGTAATAGTCTCCATCTGGTCTGAAAGAAGCTTCTTTGATAAGTGGTCACTGGGATATTTGTCTATAAATATAAGAATATATATTTTGCACATAGTAAGAAATAACATTAGTATCGGAATATGACAGTTTGGGGGTTTTATCTAAGATTTATGACATCTCCAGCTATGTGTATCTGGCTATGTTTACATACACTTGAGTTTACTCCCATTTAGTGGGCTTTAAGTTAAATTAGGTAGCTGTTGATTATCCCCAGATAAAATTATCACTACTGCACCAATGTCATTTACTGCACCAGTCATTGATATGGTTATTAGACCTTGAAGTTGGGATTGAACCATCGATTGATGTTCTGCCTTAGCACCTTGCGTAGTGTTCTCCAAACCTATAAGAGCTAACCTTCAGGAGAGGTGATATCCAGGTCAGTTCCAGCTCAATGGCTCCAAATCCTATGTCTGAAGTATGTTCTATGTTCATCAATAGAGTCTTACCTTCAAGTTCTGGGAGGTAATCAAGGGTTCTGAAAATAGGCTGTGTAATTTTGGGAGTCTCTTGGACTATCCTGGTCAACAACTCAAAGGAAGGTTTCTCCTGTCTGGCACTATTTCGTGTTAATGTAGACTTCAGCTATACACATGGACTCATGTAGAGATATTGTATGTGTAATTTTTCAGTAGATTTTTGAACCAATATGATTCCCTCTGGTTTTTTATAGTAGCTAGGGATTATTTATCTGTCTTCTCTCTCTTCCTCTCTAGCAGTCCCTCCACACCCTCCCCATTTAAATATCTCCATTTTTTCCATTACTCCTGTGATATTTCCTGTCTGCTATGTTTGCACCACTCTTAGGTGTTACTAAGGGAGAAATGTGTAAAGGGTAGTCAGATGGGAGGGGGAGAGTGAGAGCTACACAAAGAACTATGGGGACAAAAAGGAAGAAGGAACTCAAGAGTTGGATTTCTTTTTAATTTTTTAATTGAATTTTTGTGTATTTCATACAGAACATCTCAGTCAGTCTTAATCATCTTTATACCCCCTTCCCCACTGGCACCCTCACATAGCTCTCCCACTGGAACTCATGCATTTGATCACTTGTGTTAAGGTCTACTGTGTCAAGTTAATGTCCCTGGACATTCCTCAGTGTAAGTTCATCTACTGAGGTCTAGTCAACTTATCTAAAGTCCCTCCCTTTAAGAACAGATCTTCCTCACCTAGCAGTAATCAGTCACCAATATTTCTTCAGCTAAGACTGAGATCTGCTGTCCATTTCTCCAGTTACATGCTGAGTTTTATCTGCTTAAGTTTGTATGGCACTTGTGTATGCGGACACTATTGCTGTACATTCATATGAGCAGGGTCCCAGGAGCTTGTAGGACTCTATTTCCATGTGTTCGTGCACCTCCTTCATGGATCTTACAATCTTTTGGGCTGTCCCCTCCTCCGCAATGTTCCCTGAGCTGTGGGTGGGTGAAGTTTAATATAGGAGTCCTCTCCAAGGACCAGCATTCTCCAGACTCTTAATCTCTACATTCTGGCCATTTCTGACCTTTTATGTTCCTGGCACTCTGTTGCATGAGGGAGCTTCATTTATGAGAATTGAGAGACTCAATAGTGTCCTCTTTAGCCCTGTTCTATGTTCCGTGAGCCTTAGGTGTATAGGTTGCATTATACATGTGTCACTTAGGCCTGGGCAATTCATAGACAATGTCTGTGTATGATTAGTTGTGGTAATAAGTAATAGTCTCCATCTGGTACAAAATAAGCTTCTTTGATGAGTGATGACTGGGATATTTGTCTGAAAATATAAGAATACGTATTTTACACATAGTACGAGATTACATTAGTCTAGGGATGTGACACTCTTGGGGTTTTCTGTAAGATCTATGACTTCTCCAGCTATGTGTATTTGGTTATGTTTACAGTACCACATATTACTTTCCTCCCATTAATTGGGCTTTTAGTTTAATTAGGTAGCTGTTTATTGCCCCCAAGATAAAAGTGCCACTACTGCACCAATGTTCTATGCTGTGCTGACCATTGATGTAATTATTTTGTCTTGAAGCTGGTGTTGAACCATCAATTGATGTTTTCCCTTGGCACCTTTATAGTGCTGTCAGAGAGTAATGTCAAATAGGTAGATTGGGATCCAGTGGATGGACTCACACCAAGGGACATTTGGGGACACAAACATGATTCAATAAGTCTTAACATATATGACAGAATACATGAAATCCAGTAAGGGGCCTATGGGGGATACAGATAGGGGAGGGGGTCTAAACATGATCTAAATATATTGTATAAAATTCACCAAAATTCAATTAAAATATACAAAAACATAATACTTGAAACTCTTCATTAGTGAAAGGAAGATTCAATTCTTTTTTTTTTGAGTTCTTATTATAGTCTAGATATTAGTCCTCTGTCAGATGTATAACTGGTAAGTTTTTCTTGCACTCTGTGGGCTTCCTCGTCACTTAATTGGTTGTTTCCTTTGCTGTTTGGAAGCCATTTAGTTTGATGAGGTCCCATTTGTTAATTTTTGCCCTTAATTCATGAGTGAATGGAGTGCAATTTAGAAAGTCCTTCCCTGCATCTACGCCTTGTAAGTACTTCCTGTGTTTCTCCTATCACTTTTAGCATTTACATTGCAGTCTTTGCTATAGGAATGGAAAGATAAACTATGCTGGGCTGATTCCATAATCTTGTCTGTTTCACACTTGTCTGTTTCACGTCAGCATTATTCTCTGCATGTTTCCAAAGGGCCAAATGGTGTTCTATAGCTAGAATATGGTGCATATATTTTCAGAATAATGAGGGGAATGGGGGTTGAAATGGAATTATATTGTTAACAGTTTTATTGTAAAAACCAAAATATCTTGTGAGAATGAATCCCTGATGATAGTGCTGAAGAACCTGTATCATTTGCACCTTATGTATGTTTCCAATAATTTTTTTTGTCCATCCAACTGAGTATTAAACCTAGTCACTTATGGTTATATTTCTCTTCAACCACTATTTTAGCCAAGACGATCTCACCCCTTGTGGCTCACATAACCATGGCCTACCTTCCTTCTCCTCCTTCTCCTCCTCCTCCTCCTCCTCATCTTCCTCCCCATCCTCTTCTTCCTCCTTGTCTTCCTCCTCCTCCTGCTCCTCTTCCTCTTCCTCTTCTTTTGATAATTCTCTAAGTCCAATTAGTGCTGCTCATATATGCATGGGCATGGGAACATCCAGTGGAGCATGGAAACCTACTAATTAGTAGTAGTCTAAAAAAATGATACTCTCTCCCCAGCAGCTATCAACTTCCAATAGCTCCTCAGTAAGGGGAGGAGCCTGAAGTGCATCTCCCCTTCCATGCCAGATTTTTGTCTGCGTTTATCTCCTGCAGGTCTTGTGCCAGTAACCACAGCTGCTGTGAGTTCATGAGTACGATAGCCATGTCATATGCCATGAAATTCTGTGTGCTTGCAGCTGGCACCGGTACATGTATTTCCAGCCCTTGGGTCACAGAGTTTGCCTCTTCCATGGGGGACAGGTCCAAGGCAACCCTTTAGGTCTCAATCATGAGCAGGAGGGCCACTGGTCCTGCTCCAGACCGGGCATCATCACTCCTCTGTTGTGGGCGGAGCAGCTCCCTGTGGTCCAAACTGTGTTGTACTGGGAATGGTTGAATGAAATCCATTTGTTTCTGTGTAAATTACAGTGGTATAAGTACTCCTTCCTGTCACTACAGTTTCATGCTGCTGTGAATGTGGTGTGAGGAAGAGATGCACAAAGAGGTTGAATGAGTCAGCCAGCTTGCAGCCCACCAGTGCGGCCTGTGTGTCACCACACACTCTTGTCGGGGAGACCGTAGTCAGCCACAGTCTTTCTGCTTCATGGTTCCAACAATGTGAGCTCTCTGTAGGCGAAGGGCCATTGGCAGCAGTATCCTTGACGTCATTTCTCTCTCCCTGTTCGGGGCTATGGGTGGAGGCCGGCTGTGTGCTCAGGCTACTGCTTGCAGTGTAGCCATGTCCCCCGGTGTCACCGAGGCAAGGGATGCAGGGCGGCCAGCTCCCTCCAGGAGCCGAGCCAGGGGAACAGTGGTAATGCCCGTCTTCGGTGTCCCGCCCACGCCGCTGCCTGAGGCCCGGAGGTCATGATGCCCAGGACTAGGCACCAGGGAGCTCTCAGCTAGTAGCAGCGCCTGCTGGAGGAAGACACTCGTGGTCGAGTGTTTATTTGTTTTCAAGGCAGGTCATTCCTTTGATTCTTAGGTCTAGAAACCTTGAATGACTATTAATGTATGATCTGTTTTAGGAAGAAATTATTGTAAAGATAAAATGTTCTTTTGAAACTGACTTCTGGTGCATGATAGGTCATGGCAGGATTTTTAAATCAATGTCTTTTAGAAATCACCATGAAATAAAACACCAACAATCCTATTTTTACAGCCTACTCTATAACCACTTTTATCAGACTGTTTCTTCGAAGAAATCTGAAGTTTTTTTCCAGACAGGATCTAAGTTTGTAGTGTAGACTGACCCGGAATTCATTATGTAGGCTTGAACTAAAGTTGATCATTTTGCCTCACCCTCCCAAGTGCTGGGAATAGAGACATGAGCCACGATGCTCAGCAAAGAATGTCTTAACTTTTTTTAACTTTTGAGAAAAAATAATTTTAACGGTGCAGATTGGTTTAATGATCCTAATATTCCCCTGTGCTCAATGCGTTTAAAAACATATAAACATATTTTTTAAAAAGTTCATATTCAAATTTGTTGGGCCTTATCTGTGTTTATAGATTCAATAGAGAAATGGCCTGAACCACCAAAGATGTCTGAGATTTTACAGACCTACTAAGAGCCTGGGCCAGCCTCAGTTTACCTCCCAGTGCCACCATGTGTGTTTGCCAGACACCCTACTGCCTTCTCCCTACTCTGAGAGTTTTACTGTGGGCCTTTGTGTGTTAATTTGAAATGCGCATCTCTCTGCAACAAACGGATCGAAATTACCTCCGTATTTCCTTAGGAACGTCTGTATATTCTTTACTTCCTTTTCTTCTTGTATTTTTCCCATCTTACTTTATACTTTATTTCTGCCAGTTCCTGTTGGCCTGTGTGGAAACTGTCCCAAAGTCACTTCCCCTGGAATAACTGCCTTCTTAGAGCCCAGTTCCTGCGCTCTTCTCTAATTATTTTTCATTTAATGTAGACAATATACTCCAAAACATGAGAGCAGTGCATTTTCTGTAATATATACATGTATGTATATGTTGTGTATATGTGTATGTATATGTATATATGTTTGAGACACAGTCTGATAAAATCTAGGGTGGCTTGGAATGTACTTTCTAGCCCAGGATGAACTTGGACACGATTCCCTTCTATCTATCTCCCAAGTGCTGCAGTTCTAGGCATGTACCACCACGAGTGGTGTGAATACGTTTTGTATGACTCTGAATTTGAAATCTTAGTTATGGGAGACTGTTATGGCTAAAACATCATGGTATAGCAAGCTAGGTTTTTACACATGTAGTTTTTTCCTCTATTGAAACAAACTCATGGAGTCCCTACTTCTATTACCTATGCCCACACCACTTTAGATCTACTGTAGAGCCCAGAGCCTATCAGTCTGTATCCTCCTGAGGCAGATTCTTCAAGAAACACTTTGTAAGAGAGCAAATGATCTGCCCAAAGCCACAGACAATCACTGTCAAAGCCAAATAAGAAATTGAGTCTCCAGATTTCTGGTGCAGATCTTTCCTCCATTGTTTTAAATCTTTAAACTCTACGAAATTTATGGGAAAAGGTTATGATAACACCTTTTAAAGTTTCTTTCCTTACCTGACATTGTCACCGGATATTTAATAGTAACCTGCTACACAACTGAGGAGGATAAATGTTGGGTGTCATCTGATTCACTGACCCAACTAGTGCGTGTGTCCAGTAATCGACCGCACCTACTGGTCAGTGGTCAGTTCCTATGATCGAAATATGTTTACCGGAAGCTCCATGGATGCCCCAAGATTCTACCAGGTGCTGGTAGGTTTGGAAGGGGGAATGATGTCATGAATCATGCAGTAGCCGATAGGATGACCAGGTTCTCAGGCACTTGGTGCGATTGGGAGGGGAAAATGCCAGCAGACCATCAGCTCCACTGAATGGCTGAAATCTGGCAAGGTGAAGGTTGGCAAGACCAACAATGACCGTCCCTCCTTCCACCCTACCAGGCTTGATGAAGTAGATCATCAGTGCTTTTTACAGCCTCTCATAGTAAAGTTGTTGATGGCTTGCATGTGAGCATTCACATTCTTTTTTAAAAAATGTATTTATTTATTTTAAAAATATTTTATTACTTTTATTTTTATGAGAGTATTGCTTGCATGTAAGTGTACCTGTGATGCACAATGCCCTTGGAGGTCAGAAGAGGGAGTCAGATCCCCTGGAACTGAGTTATGGATCTTGTTAGCTGCCATGTGGATGCTCAGAATCAAATCCAGGTCCTCTATAAGAGCAGCCAGTGCTCTTAACCACTGAGCCATTTCTCCAGCCCCAGTTCTCTTATTTATTACATTGAATTTTATTCTGCTGAAAGGGATGAAATGAAACACATAATTTTTTGCTTAAAATCTCATTTGCTATTGTGTCTATATCTGATTTGCTTAATTTTTCTGTAAGAGCAACATCTCAAAAATATGAGACCAACTAGTTCTAAAAATGTCAGATATTATTTGATTGTAATTCCAGGAAAGAGAACTATATGGCAAAGAGCAAAGGGCTGTTCTGTGCCAACCATAGCCCCAGCTCATTCCCCAGAATTCACTGGGAGCAGTTTTGTGTGTATTGTTCTTGTATTTTACATGCAAATATAATGATATCTCTATATTTTATTTCAAAGAGGTCATACCATATACATTGTCTTATATCCTGCTTTTTACACAATAGTAATTATTTTTGGTTGCTTTTTGAGACAGGGTCTTCCTATAACCCCTAGCTGGCCTGGAACTTGCTATGGGGACCAGACTGGCCTCGATCTCACAAAGCTCTGCCTGCTTCTGCCTCCTGAGTGCTGGGATTAAAGGTGTGTACCACTGTACCTGGTTACATAATAGTATTTCCAACTTTTTTCCTTGCTAAATACATGTACCTTCTTCCTACTGACCATGCTTCATTGTGTAGATGAATTGTGTAACATAGTATAACTTATTTAGGTATGCCTTTATTGCTGCATGTTTACTTTGCCATTTTGCAAAATCAAAATTTCAAGTTATGAAGTGTGTCTGCAAACATCCCTGCAGACAAATCTGTACACTGTTTAGTATGTGTTCTAGAAATGAAACTGCTAGGCTAGAAGGGAATCCATATTTAAAGTTTTGATGCATTAAGAAAGATTGCACAGAACCCATGCAAACTCAAGCAGACTAAAACTCAGCATAGAATTGGGGAAATGGACAGGAGACCCAAATCTTAGCTGAAGAAATATTGGCAACTGATTACTGCTGGGTGAGGA
>NW_008341888.1:3003195-3005598 GCF_000622305.1 Nannospalax galili | reverse complement strand
CTCTCTCTCTCTCTCTCTCTCTCTCTCTCTCTCTCTCTCTCGACAGGGTATTGGTACTTAGTATGCAGCCCAGTCTGGCAGTGAATTTTCACCAATCCTCTTGTCTCATCCTCCTGAGTACTAAGATATCAAGTATGGTCCAGCACACCAGTCTTCTTGGGTTTGGTGGGGGGTGGGGAGGCATCTCATTATGGTCTTAACTCGCTATTAGTTCAGATTAGCCTTGAACCCATGATCTTCCTACCCCTTCCTCCTGAGTGCTGGGGCTATAGGCATAAACCACCACACCTGGTGAGCTTGATAGCTTCAGCTGTCAATTTGACACACCCAGGGAGAGGGAACATCAACTGAGAAATTTCTCCATTGGATTGGCCTGTGGCCATGTCTATGGAACATTTTCTTGACTGTTGAGTGATGTGGGAGGGCCCAGCCCACTGTGAGAGGTGCCACCCCTGAAGAGGTGGTTTTGTGTTGTATGAGAAATCAGGCTGAGCATAGACCAGAGGAGCAAGCCCGTAAGCAGCATTCCTCCATGGCCTGTGCTTCAGCTCCTGTCTCCATGTTCCTGCCTTGACTTCCTGCTTTGACTTCCCTCAGTGATGAACTGTGACCCAGAAAGATAAGATAAATAAACACTTTCCTCCCCAAGAAGGTTTGATCAGAGTGTTTTTATCACAGCAATATAAAGTAGGTAGAACACCTGGCTATGAAAAACCTTTTATAATCATATTGGCATGAAAGAATAAACCTGGAAAATTAACAAATGTGTGGAAATTAAAGACCATACTCTGAAAAAACCAACGGACCAAGGAAGAAATCAAAAGGGAAATTAGAATATATCTTGAGAAAATTAACATAAGACAAACCGTACCAACACTTATGGAATTATTTGAAACCAATATTAACAGGACAGGTTTTTGCTATAAATACTTCCATTAAAAAAAGTAATTTCTTGCTGGGCTTGTTGGTACATGCCTTTAATCACAGCACTTGGGAGGTAGAGACAGGCAGATCTCTGAGTTTGAGACCAGCTTGGTCTACATAGAGAGTTCCAGGCCAACTGGGGCTACAGGGAAACCCAGCCTCAAAAAGAAAGAAAAGAAAGGAAAAGAAAAGAAAAGAAAGAAAAGAAAAGAAGGGAAGGGAAGGGAAGGGTAAGGGGAGGAAAGGAGTACTCAAACCAACAAATTAATTTTACATCTTATGGAATTATGAATAGAAAATGAACCAGTTTTAATTTCAGTAAAAGAAGTGGGGCTGGAGATATGGCTCAACAGTTAAGAGCACTGACTGCTTTTACAGAGGACCCAGGTTCGACTCCCAGTACCCACATGGTGGCTATGAACAGTCCTTATCTCCAGTTCCAGGGGAATTCAAAGCCCTCCTCTGACCTCTGTGGCTTTGCATGACATGGGTGCACTCACATACATTCAGGCAATATGCTCACACACATAAAATATAAAATAAATAACTAAATAAAATAGTTTTTAAAAATATTAGAGTTGTGAACAATAAAATTAACAACAAAATAGAAAAATTTAAGCCAAGAGTGGGTTCTTTCCAAAGATCAACAAAATTTAGAAACTTGTAGTTTGTATTGACTAGTAAGAAAGAAAAGAGAAGATACAAATAGTTAAAATTATAACTGAAAGTGAGATTTCTACCCATTTAGTGAGGCAAGAAAAAGAAAAAACAAAGACGTGAGTTGAAAACAAGAAGTAAAACTACTTCTGTTTGAAGATGGCATAATCCTCTATTTAGAAAATTCTAAAACATCTACACCAAAAACAAAATTCTGATGGATTAAATAAACGAATTTAACAAAGGATACAAAATCAGTACCCAAAGTCAGTTACATTATATGCACATATGAAAATGTCATAATGAAACCCATTATTTTGCATAATGTATGCTAATAAAAGTGGTAAGGGAATCCGTTGTATTTCTACATATTGGCAATGAATAATTCCCAAAGGAAATTAGGAAAACAATTTTATTTACAAATAGCATCACAAAGAATGAAATATTTAGTATAAATTATACTTTTTTGGAGATGGGGTCTCCAATAGAAAACTGAATTATATTTTTTTGGAGACAGGTTCTCTAACCCAGGCTGGCCCTGATCTCGATATATTGCTGAGGATGACCTTGAACTCCTGATCCTCCTGCCTCCATCTCTTGAGTGCTGGGATTGCAGGTGCTCAATACCACTCTCACTTTATGTGGTACAGAGGATCAATCCGAGGATTTTGTGCATGCTAGGCAAGTACTCTTAACACCTGAACTATATCCACAGTCCTTCCCTTGTTCTTCTTCTTAAAACCAAATTCTTTTATTTATTGAGCTTCTGAAGATTGAACCTAGGGCCTCACAGATGCCGGAGAAGCAATCTTCCTTTGATAT
>NW_008341888.1:2994217-3003133 GCF_000622305.1 Nannospalax galili | reverse complement strand
TGTAAGACATTAAAATCCTGTTGTTCTGAATAGTTTGGCAGTTGCTCAAAAAAATTAAACATAAAGGTACACATGACCCAGCAAGTATAATCCTCAATTTAGCCCCTAACAAAGAGAACTGAAAATGGCTGTACAAACGCTTACACACAAATGTTTATAACCGCATTCTTTATAACAGCTCCAAAGTGGAAACCATCCAAATGTTCGTTAAGTGATGAGTGCCTAAATGTCCATACAGTGCAATTACGTTCAGCATTTTTTATATTCTTTTTATAAAGAATAAAAGAATTAACCAACGGAATTGCATGAAATTAAAAAGCATCTGGACAGCTAAAGAAACCATTATTATAGTAAAGAGACAGCCTACAGAATGAGAGAAAATCTTTACCAATTATAAATCTAACAGGATATTTAATAATATCTAGGATCTATAAAGAACTCCAAAAATTAAATATTTAAAAAAAAAAACCGCAAAGAAACGGGCCCCTGAATTGAAAAAAAAATGCAAATGGTTAAATATTTGAAACTTTGTTCAACACAGTTAACCATTAGGGAAATGTAAATTAAAACTACTTTGCAATTCCATCTCCCCCCCATTCAAAATTGATATCCCCAGTAAGACAAAGGACAACAGCTAATGATGATGTAAAGAAAAAGAAGTTCTTACTGATTGTGAGAGTATAAACTAGTACAGGCACTATAGAAGTCAGTATAGAGGTTTCTAAAAGAATGAGAAGTGGACGTACCATAAGATCCAGTTATATCATTCATGGTTATATACCCAAAGTCTTTGTATTCTACCATAGAGATACCTTGCACATTCCTGTTTATTCCTGCACTATTTACAATAGCCACATACAGAACTAGCTTAGGTATCCATCAACAGGCAGAAAATGTGGTCCAGGGTCTGGAGTGATGGCTCAGAGGTTAGGATCACTGTGCATTCTTCACAGAACCCTGGTTCAGTTCACAACACTAACGTGGATGATACCAACCATCTGTAACTTCCTCTTCTGGCCTCTGTGAATACCGCATGCAATCAAAACATTCATCCACAAAAAATAAAAATAAATAAAATATTTTAAAAAGAAAATATGGTCTATATCTACAATGGAATTTTACTTAGCTGTAAAGAAAAATGAAACTGTGACATCCACAAAAAAATGGATGGATCTGTAAAACATTATGTTTAATGAAATAAGCCATACTCAGATAAATATCACTTGTTTTCCCTCATATGTGGAATGTAGATTTAAATATACATATATGTATTTAGGACATGAAATTAGGGAAATTATGTGGAAGGGGAGGAAGAGGTCTAAAGAGAGAGGGAACAAGAGAGGGCAATGGAACACATGTGTCTTGAAAACAAAGAGAAGAGTATTTGGGTGGTGGAAGAGGATGAGCGATGGAGAAGAGAGACAGTAGAAGATACTGGAAGGGCAAATAAGAACAAAGTCTAATGATATATGTATATGTATTTATGTATATGATGTATGTATATTATGAAAATGTTAGACCAAAAAGCATTTCTTTGTATGATTAAAAAAATTACCTTAAAAATCGTAATGAAAGACTAAAGGTCAACAAGTAAAATATCTAAAAAGATTATACACTACAACATCGATGAACATTTAAAATATTATACTATGTGAAATAAGCCAGTCACAAAAGAATACATATTGTATCATTTAGTTTATGTGAACTGGCTAAATGAGAAAACTCCTTGAGAATGTAGATTCAAGTTTGCTTATGGCTGGGTGGACTGAAGTAAAAAGATACTCACAGAACTCCATGAACATTTTAAATTTAATTGTATCCTGCAAGTGGATAAATTGTATTTCTCCTTAGTTCTCTGCAAAGGAATTTTATGAGACTTGCTACACGCAAAAGATAGTAATAAAGGGTTCATCTTTAATTTGCATTCTAGTAACCACACCTGCATAAAGTCATATTCTTCATGTTCTCCTGGTTTCACTATGTAAGAATCACTCAATATTTCACCCTAAATTGCTTTATCTAATTAGGGGTCCGGTTTTTGGTCAAAATGTAGGCTTTGGGAAGACACAAGGTAAGAGAGCAAGGTTTCATTTACAGGTTCTTAGAATCTTAATCAGTACAAATGAGAGTACTGAGTCCCAGGACAAAGAAAACACCAATCCCACACGGCAGAATATGTTACAGTAGAGCTGTGAGTGACTCTTAGGACTTCTAATGCCAATGTCAAGTTTCCAACTACCTGAAGCTCTAAGCAGTAGTAAGAGTACTTACTGTGAGCCCTATAGAGGTTTAAGCACCGGGAGCATAGTTCTGGGAATATATGCTAACACCTGAGTGTTGGTAGTACAATGTTGGAGAGAATGTACCTCCTTGAGAGAACATACCTCCTTGAAGGGGACTAGTAACCCAATCCCACCTGATATTTGCCATTGTGTCAACACCCTAGGCATCTGGCTCCCATGGAGTGAAGGCAGAAGATGGCTTGCTATTCAGCTATTCAAGTGTTCTCTTCTCTCTAGCTAAGATATACTGCTTTCTCCTTGCTGTCAGCTTGTCTCCTCCATTCAGTATTCTGGCCTCTATAAGTAACTTAGGTGTCTAATTACACAGCTATAACTTAATTGGTTCTAGCTGCCAGTTGCTATAGTGATGGAGCCAGGTACTCTGCTCACTAAAAGAAAACGTAAGGTGGGAGGAGACAACATGAGGAGGGGGTTGAGGCTGAATTGAAAATACTATAATAATTCCTCTTAGTGATTAATTTTAAACTATTTTCTAGCCTCGCTCCATGAAATTAGAATCTTAATCAAGATAAAAGCCTTTCAATGGGGAAAATTTCAGGGCAAAGATAAGGCTCCATGTACTCAAGGCCCACAGTGATTTCAGATAGCAGCTATGAAACCATACACTTTGGGATGAAGAGCAAGATCCTTATTTTATAAGCATTTTACTTTTAGGCAATGTCACTCAAAACATCAGTGGACTCTTCAATGTATTTTTCAGATCCTTTTTGATTTTCCTTTTTCTTTTTTTCTTCTTCTGGGTAAGTTTTTTATATAGACCAGTTTAAGAGCCTCAGAAAAAGAAATTACATATAGCACAGGGGCCTTTTATAGCCTATAGCACTTTTTAGATAAATATACCACATCAGTAGTGTTATGTTTTTTACAGTTGAAGAAATAGTCATGCATTCTTAATTTAAAATCACATTTTATTGTTGTTTTCTTAATATTTTCATGTCTTTTAGCTTTTAATTAGAAAGCAAAAATTGTAAATATTTATAATATAGAGCATAATGTTTTGATGTTTGAATATATTGTGAAATGGTTGTCACGCTTTTAACATTTTTATATTATATTTTCTCTTTTCTATGTTAAGAAAGTGCTCATGAATGCACTCTAAGGAATTTTCAAGTGTACAACATCTTGTTCACAACCACCGTCACTATGATCTACAATGGATTTCTTGAACTTATTCCTACTATCATACTGAAATTTCGTATCCATTGGCCAACTATGGAATTAATCTAAGTGTCAAACAACAGATGAATAGATAAATAAATGTGGTGTACATAGCCAATGAATATTATTCAGCCTTAATGAAGAAGGAAATAATGTTGTACCTGACAACATGAATGAACCTAATGTCTTTTTTTCCATCTCAAGATTTCATTCCATTATGGATATTTGCCTTTGGCCACTTTTCAGACTTCCCTTCTTTTGATGACCTAGATAGTTTTGAAATTTCATGCCAAGTTTTTGTTCATTTCACATTTTAAAAATTTTATTCACTTTTTTTATGAATTTCATACAATATATTATGATCATATTTAGACCTCCTCCCCTATCTGCCCCCACAGAATTTCATGTAACTCTGTCATATATATGATGGTGGATCAAAGCAAGTTTATATTCCCAAGTGTCCTTTGGTGTGTGTTCATCCATGATTAATCTAGTATTACACCTTTAAAGAAAACCGATTCTTCCTCTCCCAGTAGTTATTGGTTGCCAATAGTTTGCCAACATCAGCTAAGGTTGAGGCTTCTTATGCACTTCCCCATTTCTTTGCTGGGATTTTGTCTGGATTGAGCTTTCATAGGTCTTGTGCATGTTGTTACCATTTCTGTGAATTCATATGAGCAATTTCCTAGCTGTCTGGATTGGTCATCCACCTCCTCTAGCTCTTAAAATCATTTCGCCCTTCTTACACAATGGTCCCGGAGCCTTGGGCGTTTCAAGTTTTATATAGATGTCCAATTCAGACATATGAACCCTACAGTCTTTTGTTCTTTTCAGATTGACCAGTTGTATGTTTGGGTATTAATCACCATCTGCTGAGTTAGGGAAATTTCTCTGGTAATAATTGAGAGATGTATTAATATTCATATGCCCCCTGTTCTGGTATGAGCTTTAGGTATAGAGGTTGCATTGTAGACGGGTAACTTAGGGCTCAGCACTTCACAGACACTTATTATCTGCCTTTGATCAGTTGTGGAACTATGTAAAATTCTTCATATGTTGCAAAAAGAAGCTTCTTTGATGAGGGATCAGAGGTACATTTTTTTTGTAAATATGAAGGATACAAATTTAGAATGTAATAAGAAGTTATATTAGTCCAGAGATGTGACAAAAATAGGTATTTGGGGACTGACAAAATGGCTCAGCAGTCAAGAACACTGGCTGGTCTTGCAGAAGACATGGATTTGAATCCCAGAACCAATATGGTGGCTAACAACCATTCATAACTCCAGTTCCTGGAGATCCAATGCCCTCTTCTGTCCTCTGCAGGTACTGCACAACTGCATGATATGGGTACACTTGCATACATGCAAGCATAACATTCATACACATAAAATAAAAATAAATTTAAATTTTTTTAAAGTAAGAATTTCTCTAGTGTCTAAGACCTCTCCAGCCATATGTATTTGGCTATACTAACAGTACAACACACGAATGCTTTCCCATTGAGCAGGCCTTATTTTCAACAAGATAGCTGTTCATAACCCCCAAAATAAAAGTAACACTACTGTACTAGCGAAGATTATTTGCCGGGCTGGTCAGTGTGGTTCATGGACTTTACAGATGGCTGGGATTGTTGATTAATTTTCTACCTTGGCAGTTTGCATAGTAATTTCTGATACTATGGGTGCTAGTCCTCAAAGAGGAGGCTTCCTGATCAGTTCCAGCTCAACTGTTCCAAGTCTTGTGTCCAAAGTATGTGGTTTCTTCAGCAATAGGGTCTTAATGTCAAGTTCCAGGAGGCAATCAAGGGCAGTGGAAATAACCTGTGTTATTTAGGGAGTCTCTTGGACTACCCTGACCAACAACTTGAAGGGAGGTTTCTCCTGCCTGGCACTGTGTTTTTGTCAAACAGCGTTCAGCTATACACACACACATACACACACACACACACACACACTCACACACACATGCATTCACGCATATATAAACACATAGACATATATTACATGTTTACTACATATATTACAGCACATATATGTATATATACACATGCATCTATATTACATTACATATGGATGTGTAATGGGTATTTTTTCAGTAGACTTTTCAACTAATACATTACCCTCTGGTTTTTCACACAATCTAAGTTATTATTCAGTCTCTTCTCTTCCCCTGTATAGCATTCCTCATTTCCCTTCCAGTTAAATATCCCATATTTTCCCCATTTCCAACTTGATAATACCTGTCTCCTACTATCCCTCTCTCCTGAGCTCCTTCTTCCCTTTTATCCCCATAGCTCCCTTCTGTTTTCCTGCCTCCTGCAGTTACACTAGAATGATACACACATCCGAGAATTTAGAACAAGGATTCACAAATGAGAGAGGATGCTTTATAGATGAGATAATGTTTTATAGGCTGTCCCTCATTGGGTATTTCTCTTATGTTTTTCTCATGGGAATATTAGGATTTTTGTGATTGGATGGAACAACATAGAGGAAAACTGCCATTCTCACTATATCATATCAAAGATTACTTTTTATCCATATGATTTGTCATTCCTGAGGGTGGTAGTGGGCCAACTGTCTGAAGTAGCATTTGTCAGGCATTTCCAACACAAACTAACTCTGTCCCTTTCTTTACTGCACACTCTGCAAGTAAGTCACTATGCAAGTGCACACATAAGGATTAGGAGTTATATTTTTCTTTAAAATTTTTTTAAATTATTTTTATATCTATAAGTGTATTACCTGCATGTGTGTAATTACACCAGTGTCATGCAATGCCCATGGAGGTCAGGAGACAGCATTGGATCCCCTGTAACTGGACTTATGGATGGTTGTTAGCCACCATGTGGATCCTGGGAATCAAAGCTGGGTACTACGGAAGAGCACCCAGTGCTCTTAGCTGCTGAGCCATCTCTCCAGTCCCAGGAGTTATATTTTTCTATGAAATGGTTATTATCATAAATTATTTAGAATTCATCTGCATGGAAGACTTACCTTTTCTAGTCAATTAATTTTTTATTTTTGAGAATTTCATACATGAATATTGTCTTCGCATTATTTCCATCCCTCTACAATGCAACCTCCATACCGAAGACACAGGGAACATTGGATAGGGAATCGGGACACAGTTGGGTAACTTCTTCAGAGGATGGTGTGATAAGAATAGGAGGTAGGAATTGGCTGGGCAGTTAGGGTAAAAAAAACCCAAAGAAGAGTAGCCATTTTCTTGGCGCAACCTCACAACGTCCTTGGGACTCTTAGCAACATACTCCATTCCAAAGGCCAAAAATGTTGAAAGTATTTTGGAGCTTTTATCTAATCCTTAAAAGATTTTAGGGTTACCTCTTCAGAGTTAGGAATGTTAGAGTAGCCAAAAGCCCCATAAAAAATAAATAAAAGAAGAAGAAAGAGTACATGAAGCTATCAGAAAAAAGTGATGGAGAGATATGGGAGGAGTTGGAAGGGGGGCAGTGGGCATGGATTTGATCAAAACACCTTATATGCATGTATGAAATTCTCATTAAATTATTTTTAACAAAAGAGGAAGTGGAAAGAATGTAAGAGACAGAGGGACAAGACACCTGCTGTTAGTTAATGTATTCTAGATATGATATGGTAACTGTACTAATGAAATCTCTGCATAATGGAAGTCTAATAAGATGTGCATAATGGCAAAATCAGTTGATATATCAAGGTAGATGGGGGGGTGTTGCAGGGTCCCACTGCAAGATTAAGAGCTATAGGCAATCAATGGATGCTGATGGAGGGAGAATCAATTTATTTTTATTCAGCAGTTTATACCAATATGGGTTCATGGATATGTATTTTATACTCCAGGTGATAATCAAATCATACTTATCTAACTGTTCTATTCATCCCAGCTTTGGCCAATAGGAGCCTTTTAAGTTGGCTGCTATGTCCCTTTGATAGCTCTGAAGTATGTTAGGCTTGATTGACTTGTTTAGTTGTTTTCTTTGGGTTAAGATCATTTTGATTTTTAAGCACTTCCTAACTTTCTCACACTACAGTATACTCCTCGTTGATCTTGGATCTTGTTTATTTCCTGTCCCAGTAGCTGAATTAGCCATTTCTTCAAGCCCTTTTGTTCCTCTTAGTGGGGAATGGTATTCGAAACTAGGAACTGATCCCTAGGTGAGCTAATTGCCACTGGAATATTGCTGCTTCTAGGCCCTCTTAACTGACAAACAAGGAATATAATATATCTGTATATTAACTTCTCTATATACAAATGTTTGTGCATATTGGTATACAGCATCATCTGTATACAACATTAAACATGAGTTGGTACACTTAGACCATGGATTAATAAGGAAATTTCTTTAACAGAAATATGAATAAAAATTAAAAAAGTATCATAATGTTATATCATACAGATGTGATGACTACTTTAGAACGTCAACTTGATACAATGTAAAATCACACGGGAAGAGGGCCTCAATGTGGTATTTTCTACATCAGGTTGGCCTGTGGACAGTCTATTTGTGGTTGTCCTGATTGCTAATTGATGTGGGAAGATCCATATACACTATGAGCAGCACCATTTACTTGTTCTGGGTACTGGACTGTATGAGTGTAGAGAGGAGGTTGAGGCAAGTAGGCATACATGCATTCATTTTTCTCTGCTCTTGACTGTGGTTGAGATGTGACTAGCTGAAGTCCCTGCCATGTTGACATTCCTGCTATGATGACTTTAGCCTAGAATTGTCAGCTAAAATAAACTCTTTATAGCCTAAGTTGATTTTTTTTTCAGATTAAAAAAAAATCTCAGCAACAGAAAAACAAGGACAACAGGTTAACAGCTCACACACAAACACAGAATCAATGAATAGTCATTATCTGAAAAACTGAACTTCATGAATATTAACAAGAAAAAATCCTAATCAAGTAGAGAGGGGAGATTTTCTTATTAAATGTTATTTAGCTTTTGAAGTCATAGAAATGTATTGTTATTAAAAATACAGCTTTTAAATTTTTGTGGCACTGAGGACTGAATCCAGGGCCTTATAAAAGCTCTGTAAAAGCTGAACCACTGAGATACTTCCAAGTCCCTCAAATATGGCTTTTAAATAGAAATTAAAAATGACTAGGCATTATTCTTCACATATACAGAAAATAGTTGAAATGATGAAGTTTGGGGAACACGGCTCTGTCATAAATGGCTTGAGAGAATACAATTTGGCACAATTTTCTCATTGAAAATGTGGCAGTATCTGTGACATGCATCATCAAAAATGTCCATACTCTGACCCAGCACTTTCTCAAGGAAGACTTAATCTTAAAGAAATCATTAAACAAATGCACAGATATATACACAGTACTGCAAAAATTGTATATACGCAGATGCCTATATACATAGGCATCTGTGTACATACTATATATATATATATATATATATATATATATATGGACTATATACAAAATTGTGTCTC
>NW_008341888.1:2981636-2994062 GCF_000622305.1 Nannospalax galili | reverse complement strand
ATATATGGGCTAGATTCAAAATTGTGTCCCCAAAAACCTTTGGTGTGGGTAAATTCACTGGAATCTGACCAACCTACCAAGAGACTCACACTTAATTGAGACTGACTCTCCCCCTCAGCAGCCCTCAGCTGCCAATAGTTCCTCAGGGAGTGTTGGGGTTTCTTACCCATTTCCCCATCTCCATGCTGGGATTGTGGTCTGGCTTGGGCTTACAAAGGACTTGTACATGCTGTCACGATTGCTGTGAGTTCATATGAGGAACTGATCAGCTTTCTGGAACACTCTGTTTCCTTGTGGTCATGCACCTCCTATGGATCTTAAAATCTTCTGCCCCGCCCCCTTCCACAGTGATAGCTCAGCCTTGGGAAGCAGAAGTTTGATTTTAAGTGTCTTATTCAGGGATAATCACTGTGCAGTCTCTTCTCTGCATGTTGGCCAGTTATGGGTCTCTGTTAATCACCATCTGCTGCATAAGGAAGCTTCTCTGGTGAGTGTTGAAAGATGCATTAATCTCTCTGTGTAACAATAAGTCATTAGGAGTCAGTTTAATACTATAACCATTCAACAAAATAATAGTATGGGCTCTCCTCTATGGTCTGTAACCTGTCTTGCCACAAGTTCTTAGATATGACATCAATGTCAGGTATGGGCTCCACCTAATGAAATGGACATTCAGTACAATTAGAAATTGATTGGTTACTCCCATAATATTCGTGTGACTGTTGCAACAGTGAGCATATCTTGCCAAGCTAGTTGTAGCATGCAAGATTAACAGCTAGATAAGGTTAACCATTACTTTTATTTTCTGATAGCATGCATAGCACTTTCCATCACTATGAAAGTTAGGCAACAGGAATAAAGCTTTGAAATCAATACGTTTGATTTCTCCTTGTTTTTATCTGCAATTCATATATGTAGTGACTTCAGCAGTAGGGCCTTACTGTCAAGTTCTGGTGGGTAATCAAGAGCAAAGGCAATGATCAGTATTATTTGAAAGTCTATGGGACCCCTGGTCAACAGCCTCAAAACAAGGAGACCATTGCTGGCATTGTTAGACTATGGTGTCTAGTAAGGACAATGCCCCACTCTTATAAGGTAACTATTTTTAATCTCTTTGTATTTTATATGTATAAACTTTAAGAAGCTTCTATAGAAGTAGGTTTTCATATGTCTTTTTCCAAAGGCCTTTAGCATAGCTTCCCTCCCCCATATAGACTCCTCTGCCTTGCTCTCCCACTACCCAACCAATTTAACCCTTCCTACTCTATTATTGTCTTTTATCCATTTATATCCATTTTATCCATTTATATCCCTTCTGAGGTACCCCCCTCCAGCAATTTATTAGTATTCTGAACTCTCTGGATTTTCCAATTCAAACATGCATATCTAAAACTTCGAAGTTAGCATCCAACTATGAGAGACTATGTGATGTTTGTCTTACTGAGTCTGGGTTACCTCATTCGGGACCATTGTTTCCAGTTCCATGAATTTATCTTTGAATTTCATAATTTTGCTTTATAACAGCTGTATGAAATTCCAGTGTGTAAATGTGCCATATTTTATTATCTATTCATCAGCTACTGGACATCTAGGACATTTCCATTTCCTGGATATTATGGAAAAAGGAATCAATGAACATGGATGAGCAGGTGTCTCTGTAGTAAGATATAGAGTCTTTGGGGGTATATGCCCAAGAGTGATATGACTGGATCATATTGTGGATCAATTTATGACTTTTTGAGGACTCTCCACACTGATGTCCATAGTGGCTGTACCAGTATGCACTTCCATCAGCAGTGGATAAAAGTTCTTCAAATTTTTGCAAGCATTTGTCATTGGTTTTTATTTAATCTTAGCCATTCTGAGTGGGGTGAGATGAAATCTGAGAATGATTTTAATTTGCATTTCCCTGATGATTAAAGATATTGAAAATTTTACAAAGTATTTCTCAGACATTTACATTTTAGTTTTGAGAACTCCTTTTTCAGCCCATTGCCACAATTTTAAGCCGAGTTGTTTGTTTAATTGATATTCAGCTGTTTTTAAATTTTTGATTAAATTTTTGCAGTTTACATACAATATAATTTGATGGTCTTTAGATCCACTCCCCTAGCTGCACCCTCCCCTTACTGCCTCTCACACATTTTAATGTATTATATTACTTCTATAATAAGGCCTATAGAGTCTAATGTGTGTCCCCAAATGTCCTTCAGTGTGGGTCCATCCACTGGAGCCTGTTTAACTTACCAAAAAGAGACATTTTAATATGCCTTGAAAGAGACTGACCCTCCTACTCCCTGAAGCCATCAATTGCCAAGGTTCCATTGATAAGGTTGGGTTTCTTACGCACGTCCCCCACATCTATGCTGGTATTTTGTCTGGTTTGAGCTTGCATGGGAATTGTGCATGTTGTCACCATTGCTTTGAGTTTATATGAGTAACTGACACCTGTCTGGAAAACTCTGTTTCCTTGTGGTCATCTACTGCCTCTGTCTCTTACAATCTTTCTGCACCCCCACCCATTCTGCAATGATCCCTGAGCCTTTGAAGACAGATGTTTGATACAGGTGTTTTATTCAAGGATAAGCACTCTACAGTCTCTTAATCTCTGCACTTTGGTCAATTCTGACTGTCTATGTTAATCATCATCTGCTGCATAAGTTTCTCTGATGAGAGTTAAATAATGCATTAATCTATAGGCCTAATAATAAGTCATTAGGAGATAGTTCAATACTATAACTATTTAATAGAAAACTAGTATTAAGTACTCTTCTATGCTCTGTGACCTCTCTAGCCTCAGGTTCCTAAGCCTAATATAAATGTCAGATATGGGCTCTGTTTTATGAAGCAGATTGTAAATCCAAGTAGAAAGTGATTGGTTACTCCCATAATATTTGTGCCACTATTACACTAGTGGACATAACTTGCCAGGCCTGTTGTTGTATTTCACAGGATTCATGGCTGGATAAGGTTAGTGATTATTTTTTTTCTTTCTGATATTGTATATAGCACTTTCCAGCAGTATGAAAGCTAGCCAGTAGAGACAAAGCACTGAAGTCAGCACCAGCTTGATTTTTCCTTATTTGTTCAACAGTTCATGTATGTAGTGTCTTCATCAATAGGGTCTTCCCATTATGTTGTTTTTTTTTAAAAAAATATTTTGTGTGTATGAGTGTATTACCTGCATGTGTGTAAGTGAACCTGTGTTGTGCAGTGCCCATGAAGGTGAGAAGAGGGTCATAAGTGGACATCAAATGCCCTGGAACTGGAGTTACAGATGGTTTTTAGCTGCAGTGTGGGTGCTGGGAACTGAACCTAGGTCCTCTACAAGAGCAGTCAGTGCTCCTAACCACTGAGCCATCTCTCTGGCCCCAACCATCAGGTTCTGCTGGGTAACCAAGTGCAGGGTGAATGGCCAATAGTGTTAGAGACTCTATGAGAACCCTGGCCAACAACGTCAAGAGAGTCAGTTGATTTCTGGCATTAGAGAATTATTTTCTTAGCTTATGGTGTCTAGTATGGGTGATGTTCCCATGTATTTTATAATGTTTATTTATATACTTAGAAGCTTCTATAGTGATATAATTTCATATGGCTTTTACTAAAGGCATTAATGTTTATTATTCCTTCATATATTCCCTCCTCTGCCCTGCCTTCCAATTCTGCACCCCATTTAACCCTTCTTACTTTATTATTCCCCTTTTCCAGTTTATATCACTGCATTCCTCCACCCGTCTGAAATCCCCCATGTCCAGACAATTTATTATTTTCTTGATATCTCTGGATTTACAAATTGAAATGCTCAACAAATTCAATGCAATACCCATTAATATTACAACACAATTCTTCATAGAAATTGCAAAGATAATCTCAAATTGATATGGAAACAGACCAAAAAAATAGTCAAAATAATCCTGAACAATAAAAGAACTGATGTGCCATTACCATTCCTGATCTCAAATTATACAACAGAGCTACAGTAATAAAAAGTATTGTTCCTGGCATAAAAATAGACACTTTGATCAGTGGAGTAGAATTAATGACCCAGACTAAATGCACACATTTATAGTCACATGATTTTTTTTTACAAAGGAGCCACAAACACACACTGGAGAAAAGACAGCATGTTTGACAAATGATGCTGGTCAAATTGGAGAGGAGCATGTAGAAGAATGAAACTAGTTCCTGTTCTCTTTTGCACAAAACTCAACTTCAAAATATCAGGGACTTCAACATAAGACCCAATTCCCTGAATCAAATAGAGGACATAGTAGGAAATACATTGTAATTTATAGGTTGAATTGTTACTTGCATCTTTGTTGTTTTCCCAGCTTGTCAGGTTATGGCACAGCTGAGTAGCACTTGGTATTCAGTTTTGCTGCCACTTTATGTTGATGTACAAATGGAATGTAAGACATGATCTCAGGGAGAGGTCCAACTTTTGATTTGAGGTTCCAGGTTTGACTCCTCACAGTCCCGGAGCAGCAGGTTGGGCTGAGTAGTTGCTAAGTGAACAAAATAGCTGATTGTTTAGGCTGGGAGAGCTTGCAGTTCTGGGAGAAGGCAAGTATTCTAGTAACGTGAGCAGGCCTGAGAGCTGAGATGGCAGGGCATGGATAAGCGTAGGAATGGGGACTATCACAGCAATTCTGGGACTGCTCATAGGTCTGTAAGCACACAAGTATCCTAGCAACCAGCAGGCCTGAGGCTGAGATGGTAGGGCACTGGAGAAGCCTTGGGAAAGGGAACTCAGGACCATATATCTGGAGCAGGGGCATGCAAGGTTCTTAGCAACCTGAGAATATCTGAGTGCTGAGATGATGGGGCGAAGTGAGGTATGGGAAAAGGAACTTGTAAAGGCAGGTCTGGGAAAGGTGGCCAGTCTAGGAGAACTTGCAGGTCCGAGGGCGCACGAGGGTCCTCTAAGTGTGCTTTCTTTAAAAAAAAATTGAGCTTTTGTACATTTCATACAACAGTTATTAATCAAGTTTAGCCCCCTTCCCCCATTCGTGTCCCCCAACTTCCCATCGGCCCTCATGTATTCCACCATACATGTTAAGTCCTATCCAGTCGAGTATTTGTACCCAGATGTCCTTTGTTGCAAATTCATCGACTGTAGTCTAGTAAGCTATCTAGAGATGGTAAGTAAGGTCTACTCACCCTCACCCAGTAGTTTTCAGGCTCCAACAGTTCCCAGACTAGGGCTGGACCACCACCCATTTCCCTCACTCCACTCTGGGCCCTTGTCTGATTATGGGTCCTGTGCTAGATGCCACCATTGCTGTAAGTTCACATGTGCAAGCTTCCAGTGGCCTGAAAGCCTCTACTTCCCTATGTTCATGAACCAACCCAGCCTCTTACAATCTTTCCATCCCCTCTTCCACAATGGTCCATGAGTCGTGGGTGGATGAAGTTTAATATAGAAATCTTATCCAGGGACACACTCTGCCATCTATTATTCTTTGAAACTTGGCCAGTTGTGACCTTCTGTGTGCATCACACTCTGTTGTATAAGGAAGCTTCACTGGTGAGAGTTGAGGGATACATTAGTTTTCTCTCTACCCCCGTTTGCCCCCATTCCACCATGTTACATGAACCTTAGATGTAGAGGTTCAACTGTAGATATGTCACTTAGAATTTGGCATCTCTCAGACATATATTCTCTGTGCCTGACCAGTTGTGGAATTCTGCAGTATCCTCCACCTGTTGCAAAAAGAAGCTTCTTTGAGTGGTATGTGGTATACTCATCTGTTAATATAAGGATCCATATTTAGCATATTGTAAGAAATTTCATTTATCTAGAGATATGACAGAGAAAGGGTTTTCTCTAGGATCTATGACCTCTACAGTCATGTGTATTTGGCTGTGTTTACAGTGCCACCCATGAGTTCATTCTCATTGACAGGCCTTTAAGTCCAATTAGGTAGCTGTTGATTACTCCCCAGATAACAGTGCCACTACTGCACCAATAGTGGCATTTTGCTCTGCCAGTCGTTATGGTTATTAGGGTTTAGGGCTGGGTTGTACCATTGATTTTCTCCCTTAGAAGCTTGCATATGATCTTCTAGAACCATGAGATCTGAACTTCAGATAGAAGGCTTCCAAATCAGTTCTTCCTCCATTGCTCCAAGTCCTGTGTCTGAAGTATGTCCTGTCTTCAGCAGTTCTTGGGGATAACCAAGAGCTCTGGAAATAGCCTGTGTTATTTTGAGAGTCTCTTGGACTACTCTAGTCAGTCACTTGAAGAGCGGTCTCTCCTGTCTGACACTGTGTTCTTTGCCAAACAATGCCCCGGTATACAAATGCACTAATGTTCAGACACCGTATGTGGTATGTGTATTTCTCAGGGGGTTTCAGAGGCAACATATTTCCCTCTAGCTTCCTTAGCCCCACAAGATTTATTCATATCTATTCTCTCTCCCTCCCATTTGACCTTCCCAGTCCAAATGCCCCCATTATCCCCAACATCCTCTCAATAATACCCACCTTCTGCTGTCCCCCATCTCCTGAGTTCCCACCTCCCCCACCATGACCCTCAGCAATTTTCTTTTAGAGGTATAAGCTAAATATTTAGGGTTAAGAGAAGGGATCCTTAGAACTTTAAAATACTCTAGGAGACCAATAGTGTAGCTGCCCTCATTGACTGATGCTGAGAAATGAGATTAAATCAGGCATCCCCTGGCTTCGCCACTCCTGACCTCCTGGGAGCTTTTAGTGTTTGAAGTGCACACAAAGTTTTCATATGATAAGGGCTCAAGAAGTGTAAAACACATAAGAATCTCGCCATCATTATAGTAAGAAAACAGGACAGCATGCCCAAGGCTGTGGTGACTGGCCCAGTAACAGACCTCCTTTGATGCATGCACAAATAGGCCGAGGGACATGACAACCTGTTCCCAGTATTCCAGAAAAACATTTTGTATGTTGTCTTCCCCGACCCCACCCCTCAGCAACCTGGGAGCAGAATCTCCCCTCTTCAAACCTCTGCATCAGCATAGTCAGAAGAAGGCTATCAATTCTTAACTCTTAGTGAGCCAAGTGCCAGGAATCTGTTAACTCTTAGCAGAGTGCTATTGTCCTTAAAGGACAAGGAGGCATAGCTACACAAGTGTAGTTGGATGTGATTATAAATGAAATGATATTGGCCAATATTTAATAAATTGAAGCTGAGTTCATAACAGGCTACTAGGATGAATCCTACATTTTCCTTATCTTTGCTTATGTTTGAAATTCTATGTAATAAAATGCTGAATTTAAAAATTTAGGGGAGTCTTGGTATGGTGGCATCCACCTGTAATCCTAGAAGTAAGGGGACTGATTCAGGAGGATTGTGAGTTTGAGTCCTATCTGGACTTCATATAAGACTCTGTCTTAAAACAATCTCCTCTATCCAAAATAGGAGTAATATTTGAAAACAATCTACAGATTTAAAAAATGAGAAAAAAACATAAAAATGAACACAGTAGACAGCTCTTGAGAAGACACATGTACAGACTGAACTTTAATATATAAGACAAAACACTGAAGAACGCTGAGGAAATAAGGGATTATTTAGCAAATGGAGGTAGAAAAATTGACTGTAATTTTAAAATGAAAGTCTACTCCAGATAAAGAACTTTGAAGAACATAAATATGAAGATGGAGAGTTGGCTTGGAGGTTAAGAGCACTGGCTGCTCTTGCAGAGGACCATGGTTCAGTTCCCAAAACCCACATGGAATCTAACAACCATCTGTAACTCCAGTTCCAATGTATCTGATGCCTTGTTCTGGCCTCTGCAGGCATTTAATGACATGTGGTCCACTTACATACAGGTAATACACTCATACACATAAAATAAGAAATTGAAAAAAGAAACAAAAAAATAAATGTAAAACCAAATATTTGCAAAATTTAGGAGAAAATATGAGCAAATATCTTTTGAATCTTGGCATACAGAAAGATTTCTCAAAAGCACTTAAATATCTGTCCACAAATAAAAATGAAGTTAATATTAAAGCACAAACTTTGATCTCTGACAAAAACTTAAAATGAATACAAGCTATCAAGATGAAAGCTGATCCCTGCATTGTTTCCAGTCAATGAAGCCTCACCATCATTAATTCATCAACTGCAAAACAGCCATAAAAGATAAACAGTGCAATAGACAAATAGGAAAAAGGAAACACCATATTTCATAAAAGAGGGAAAATATGAAGCCAACATGGCATGAAATGAATATCTTCTTAAAAATTAGAAAAAGCAAACCATGATTAAAATGATAAAAATATTTAGCAGATAGAATATTATCAAACATGGGGAAATGTGTGGGTCATTGAATTCTCTCATATATTGCTACTAAGATTATAAATTTAAACAACCCCTTTGAGAACAACTTGTCATTTTCCAGAACTGAACATGAACTCCCAATTCTTCTGGCTATACAGTCAAAAGTGCTGAATATATATAGGAAATAGTAGTTAAAAAATTATATACAACCACTGTTCATAAAAGTAAAAACAGTCACCTTTCAATCTCTGGGTGGCCCAACCCCACAGCCTCCTGGAGCTAGAAGCTTGCCTGGGTAAGTTTGGCTGCTGCACCCACTGCGCCTGGACTCCCCCATCTTCATTCACCCTCCCAGCTCCCCCCACCCCATCTATCCTCCTAGCAGGGGGACTGGCACATTTCATGTCTTGGCACCCCAGACCTCTGGACTGACCTCTTGGTACAAACTCTCCACTTCTTCCTGATCCCTTGCATCCAGACAAAACCAATTCCTCCCTCTAGGCCCCACCTCCCTTCACATCTCTGGGCAGCCGAGCCCCACAGCTTCTTGGAGCCAGCAGCTTGCCTTGGTAAGTTTGGCTGTGCCCACTGCACCTTGATGCCCCCAGCTTCATTCACCCTCCCAACTACCCCACCCCATCTCTCCTCCTAGCAGGGGCACTGGCTCATCTCTTGTTATGACACCCCAAACCCATGGACTGACCTCTTAGCCCACAATCCCCACTGCTTCTTGATACTTTGCATCCAGACCAACCCAATATCCCCAGAAGCCCTTGGGCATCTTCTCTCCCCCACCTCCTTTTGCATTCCTGGGAGCCAGCATCTTTCCTGGGCCCTGCTGCCAAGCCAGTCCAGCCGTCAAATTCCTGGGGCCATCATCTTTCCTGGAGGGATCCAGACCTTGGGAGAAAGCCTGAGAGCATCTGTTCCTCGTCTGACTTGGGCCTCTGTGGGTACTCATGAAGACAAAACCAATCTGGCCACTCCAATAAAAAATCAAAAGAGAGAACCTGAAGCCTAGACCAACCAGCTTTTCATGCCCAACAAGTAAACCACAAAGGCACATAAAGTTTACAAAAGGAAGCGGACCTAAACTCAACAAAGGAAGGCTTGAATCTCACACAAGAACTAGAATCTACAAAAGAAATCCACATGTCAAAGTCACAGAGAAAAAAAATAATAACATAAAAAATAAAAATAATATATACCCACTAAGGACCATCAGTATTCTAGAGGACTACAATGAGAACCTTCTAGAGATAACACAGGACATGGAACTCAAAAGAACAATTTTAGACATGATAAAAGAATTCAGAGAATTTAAAGAACACACAAAGAAAGAAATCAAAGAACTGAAAGAAAATAGAGATAAGCTTCTGAATGAATTCAGAAAAGAGTTAGAAATATTGAAGAACGCTCAGGCTGAAATGAAGAAGGAAGTGAAATATTCAGGAAGCTGGTTAGAAATGACAGGAGAAAGTCTCACCAATAGGATGAATGAAATGGAAAACAGAATATAAAGACTGGAAGATGAAGTGGACAACTTATACCACTCAAGCAAAGATTATGAAAAATTTAAGAAAACACAAAAATGGAATATGCAGGAATTGTGTGACACCATAAAAAGACCACTTATGAATCATAGCCATAAAAGAATGAGAAGAATCTCAAGATAATGGTATGGACAAGATCTTCAACAGGATTATAGAAGAAAACTTCACAAAATTAAAGAAAGGCTTGTCCATACAAATACAAGAAGCATATAGAACACCAAATAGACAGAACTGGAAAAGAAACTCTCCACGGCACATCACAGTAAAAACACTAAACATATAGAAAAAAAGAGAGAATACTGAAAGCTGCAAAAGAAAAACAAGTCACATATAAAGAAAAACCCATCAGAATTACAGCTGACTTTTCAGTGTGAAAAAAAAAAAAAGGCCAGAAGAGCCTGGACCAAAGTATTCCCAGTTCTAAATGACAACAGATGCCAACCAAGATTATTTTACCCAGACAAAATGTCTATTATAGTTGAAGGGGAAAGGAAAATCTTCCATGACATAAATAGGCTGAAAGAATTCATGTCCACAAAACTGGACCTTCAGAGAGTTCTTGAAGCAATACAAAGAGCTGAAGAAAGGAACGACTATACCCAAGGGGTTACAGAAAGAAACTTAATGAAGGTATAAGTATGGAAATGCATAGATACACCAATAATGTGAACAGAAGCAAAAATAGCAGGAATTAAAACACATCTTTCATTAATAACTTTATCAATGGACCGAACTCCCCAGTCAAAAGACACAGACTAATTGAATGGATTAAGAAACACAATCCATCTTTTTGTTGTCTGCAAGAAACTCATCTCACTTTCGAGGACAGGTACTACCTTAAGGTAAAGGATGGAAAAAAATATACCAAGTGAATGATACTGAGAAAAAAGAAAGCATTGCAATTCTAATATCTGACAAAAAAGACTTAAAACTAAAATTAATCAGAAGAGATAAAGAGGGCCACCTCATTCTGGTCAAAGGAAAAATTGACTAAGATGATATTACAATCATGAACATGTATTCACCAAACTCTGGTGTATCCAACTTCATAAAATCACTGCTACAGGATTTTAAGACCCAGATTAATCCTAACTCATTAATAGTGGGGGACATCGATACCCCACTATCTCCATTAGATAGGTCAACAGGACAGAAAATTAACAGAGAGACATCTGAATTAACCAGTACCATACATCAAATGGGTCTAACACACATCTACTGAATTTTCCACCCAAGCACCAAAGAATATACTTTCTATTCAGAGCCCCATGGAACTTTCTCCAAAATCCACCATATACTGGGGCACAAAACGAACCACAACAAATGCAAAGAGATTGAAATAATTCCAAACATTCTATCAGAATACAATACAATAAAGCTTAAAATCAACCAGAAGAAACCCTAGTTACTACATGAACACTAGGAGATTAAACAACACATTCCTGAATGATGAATGGATCAAAGGAGAAATAAAAAATGAAAATATTCCTGAAACTAAATGAAAAGGACAATAAAACACAACAAAACCTCTGGGACATGTTGAAAACAGTCCTTAGAGGGAAGTTTATAGCTCTAAGTGCCTACATTAAAATATAAGAAAGAACATAAATAAATGCCATAACATTGCAACTCAAGACACTTGAAAAGCAACAGCAAATGAAACCCAAACCCAGCAGACAAGAAGAAATAAAAAAGATCAGAGCAGAAATTAATGAAATAGAAACAAAGAAAACAATACAAAGAATCAATGAATCCAAGAGCTGGTTCTCTGAAAAATAAACAAGATTGACAGACTGCTAGCCCAGTTAACCAAAAGAAAGAAAGAGACCCTCCAAATCCACCAAATCAGAGATGAAAGGGGAAACACCACAACAGTCACCAAAAAGATACAGAACATTATAATGGAATAGTTTAAAAACCTATATGCTACTAAATTTGAAAACCTAAAAGAAATGTACAGCTATCTAAAAGCATGAGAACCACCAAAACTAAACCAAGAAGTGATCAACAGCTTAATCAGACCCATAACACATAAGGAAATTGAAACACTAATACAAAATCTCCCAGCTAAAAATAGCCCAGGAGCAGATGGAATTACAGCAGAATTCTACCAGACATTTAAAGAAGATCTACATCCAATACTACTTAATTTATTCAAAAAGGTAGAAAGGGAGGGAGAACTTCCAAATTTCTTCCATGAAGCCAGCACAACTCTAATACCAAAGCCAGGTAAAGATACAACCAAAAAAGAAAACTATGGACCCATATCCTTAATGAGCATAGATGCAAAAATTCTCAACAAAATACTTGCAAACCACATACAGACACCCATCAAAAAGATCATCCACCATGATCAAGTTGGCTTTATTCCAGAGGTGTAGGGATGGTTCAATATAGGTAAGTCAATAAATGTCATAAATCATGTGAATAGACTCAAAGACAAGAACCACATGGTTGTCTCAATATATGTAAAGTAGGCCTTTGACAAAATTCAATATGCATTTATGTTCAAAGTCCTAGAGGGAGTTGGACTGGAGGGAACATACTTCAACATAATTAAAGCCATATATAACAAACCCACAGCCAACATCATTCTAAATGGAGAAA
>NW_008341888.1:2960511-2981510 GCF_000622305.1 Nannospalax galili | reverse complement strand
GGAGTAATAATTGGAAAAGAAGAGATCAAATTATCCCTTTTTGCAGATGATATGATATTATATCTAAGGGATGCCAAAAACACCAGAAAACTCCTAGAAATTATTATCACGTTCAGTAAAGTGGCAGGTTAAAAAATAATCTACAAAATCTGTAGCCTTTCTACATACCAATAACAAGCAATCAGAGAAAGAGGACATGGAAACACTCCCTTTCACAATAGCTGCAAAATGTAAAATATCTTAGAATAAACCTGACCAAGGACATTAAAGACCTCTACAATGAAAATTTTAAATCTTTAAAGAAGGAGGTTGAGGACAACATTAGAAGATGGAAGGACCTCTTATGCTCATGGATTGGAAGAATTAATATTGTGAAAATGATGATCCTACCAAAAGCCACTTATAGATAAAATGCAATGCCAATCAAAATCCCCATGACATTTTTCACAGAATTGGAAACTAGAAACTGTTATACTAAGTGAAATAACACAGACTCAGAAAAAACCGACATATGTTCTCCCTCATATATGGATCCTAGCACCAAATCCTTATAAGTGAGTATGTATCCAGACATAACTACAGGAACCAGGAAAATGGAAAGTAACCAGGGAGGTAAAGGAAAATAATCTGAAAGAGAAGAACACTAGGAACTAGGCATTAATAAGGGAGATGTGGATAAAAATGGCATTATTTTAAGAGAGGTGGGGAGGGAGGGTTCTACAAGAATCTTGAGGATAAAGGGAAAGAAGGAGCTCAAGAGAGGTGGGACCACAGTAGAAGAGTATTATTAATGGAGAAATGGGAAAAATTGGGCACTTTAAGTGGGGAAACCATGGTGGAAGGGTTAGACAATGCAAGAGATAAATAATATGTAGCTACTTTTAAAAACCAGAGGGGACCATATTAATCAAACAACCTACTGACAAATTATACATATAACTAGTTCAAAGAATATAATACATGTCTAGGCAAGGTTTATCTGAGAATGTTTGGTCTTTACCCAAGCTTTATCTACATAGGACATCGTAACTAAAAGTACCAGACTGGTGGAACTAACCTTCTTCAATGTCTAACAGCCATGCTTTGAGGCCTATACTAATTTGGTCAGAGGGACATAAAGGACAGTTTTTGCTTCTTGCCCTCCTAGGTCGACTAAGCTACAGGAGACTATGAGCATCTCTCAAAATGTCCTGTAACTGTGGTATATCATCTGTTCTCTTGATCAAGGAGGCCATGGAGACCCCTCCAAATGGACTTGAACCAATGTCCAGTCTACAAAGAGGAGGTTCAACACAGAGCAAACATTTCCTCCATGCTTCCAAGTGAAGCCAACCATGGTCGAGTAAGTCCTTTGACTTATCTTCACATAGATGTAACTGGTAAAAGAAAGGAGCCAGGGGCTCCTGCAAGCCCATGTGGCCCCTGAGGAACAGATCCTCAAACAACCTTAAGAGGAGTAAAAAATTGGTTTATCTGGGATAACTGTATGGTCTTAAACACCCAAAAGGAATGTATAATCAAAGATTAAATGGATCAGTATAATTCTTTAACAGTCCATGAGTATAGCTAAAAGCTACATAAGAAGAAACAATGCCAGACAGGAGATACCTTCCTTTGAGTTGTTGGCCAGGGTGGCCCAAGAGACTCCCAGAGAGTAACCCAGCATAGAACTGGGAAAATGAACAGCAGACCCCAATCTTATCTAAATGCACATTGGCAACTGATTGCTGCTAGATGAGGAAGATCTGATCTTCCTAAAACAAGGAACACTAGATAGCCTGACTAGATTCAGCAGATGGACAAACACTGGAGAACGGCTGGGGGCACCGACAACACAGTGGACAGTAACAGGAATTGCAGAGCATATGGGCTCCAGTGTGTGGGAGGGACTATGAGAGGGTGCCATCTGTGATGTGGGTATATAGATGAATAAGATTGTTTGGGAGTTTCTGTATGAAATACACACAAAAATCAACAAATAAAAAAGTGAGTTATATTTGAGGAAGAAGCATAAAAATTTTCTCCATGTTATTTAGTAGAGGTGAAAGACATTACCATTGAAATCTACCCAGATTTAAAAAGAAGAAACAATAGTAATTCTTCAAAGCATAAAAATTTGCTCCTTAATAATTAGTAGATGTGACAAACATTACCATTGAAATCTACCTGATGACTTTATATCCATGCTCAGGTGCCAAGGATTTCAGAAAGTAATTGACTGTGACTAGCAAAATCAGATATATAGAGATTAGAGACACATGTACAAACATCTAAGTGTTAGTAGCATTAAAAATGAGTTTTTCTGTATGAAACAGTATATTTTAAAATTAAATGGAGATCTATTATAAAGGTTAAATCCTCATTCAATTTTATGTCTTATTGTGTTTATACTGAATTCAATATTGTATAACTATATTAATTCAACTGTGAACCTAAATATTTACAGCCAATATTGAAAGAGATGCATCTTACCTCTGGAAGTTGTAGTTGAATGTGTTAATGCTGTAATGAAATGCTTCTTTTAATCATGTGATTATTAAATAATCATTTTTTTTAAAAAGTAAAGCAATCAAAATGAAAAATCATAATAACAGAAGAATTGTTAAACAAAATGAAATATATAGAATATTATACAATAATACAAAGGTATATACTAGGAATACATGCATGACTAGATTGAACGTAATAAGATAATATTGTTTGAGAAAACCATGTGTCCAAAATTAAATATATTATGTTATTGTTTTTCTTTATTGAATTACTTAAATCAAAAAGCAAGTATAATCATAAAATACAAATTTTAAGTTTAGATATGAAATTTATAACACAATAAAGCAAAGTAACCATAAGAAAATTCTCAATAACAATGATCACTTGGAGAGATAGAGCCTGAGTCAACATATTGTAAATGTAATGTTACTAGTATTTTATTAGTTGGATTGAGTGGATTACATTTTTTAAAAATAAGTCATGATGGGGTTGGAGTGGCCTCAGTAGTTAAGAACACTTGCTGTTTTTGGATAAGATCCAGGTTCTGTTTCTAGCATTCACATGGCAGCTTACAACCACCTATAACTGCACTTCCAGGGGATCTCATGCCCTTTTCCTGTCTCTTTGGTAGCTACACTCATATAGTGCCTATACATACCTAAAGGAAAATACTTACACACATACAATAAAAATAAACAAATCTTATTTTTGGAAAAGTAAGGAAAAAGCAGGCCCTAATACTCCAAAAGTGGTCTGACATTTGTTGAAATCCTTCCTCATGCTCTTAGCAAGGCCTAGGTATTCTCCTGTTGGAGATAACAATCACGCAAAACACCAGCATGAGATAAGATCATTCTGAGACAGAAAGTGAGTTACAACAGTACTCTACATATTTTTCTAACCAAATGTGTTCCTGATTAGCTTTGTCTAAAGAATATCATCAACCTAATTAATTAATAAAGATGTTATTGAATGGGTGGCATGGATGTGTGTGGCTAAGTGATTGTGCTTAGAGCTTGTACTGATGCAAGGACTATAGGCAGAGCCCTAGAAATTATTATTTGTTTTTAAAATTTGTCATTTTCTGCTCCAGCTCACTACAGGAAGTGTGCTGGTGGTGGAAATGGTTCACCCCTAAAACTCTTGACCCTTGGAGCCCATAGAATGGTTTGTCTTCCAGCTCCAGTAAGGGCCCACAGCTATTTGTGCATATTTTCTGGCTTTTTTCCCCATCCCCTATAAATCGTAACACTGCTATGGGGAAAATTTATACAGACTGAGAATGACTCTGTTGCCACTTTTGGAAAAAAATTGTAAAAAATTTCATTTTTCCATGATTATATAATTTATGCCATTTCTTAATGCTTATGACTATTATAGTGATTCCAGGAACAGAACCCTATGTTTCTTTTCCAGCATCAAAAAAAGTTTTGGAGCCCAGAAAAATAATAAGAGACTTGAGGCTAAAAGCCTCTTGAATTACCTCTATTTGGTTTTCTACTTATCTAACTAACTTTTCTCTTCCTTTTACATTCTGCTTCTGGGTTATTTTAGAACGTTTTCAGGTGTACTGAATAAACAGGAAAAAGAGTGGGGTCCCAAACAGGAGGCATGGAGGAGTCTAACTAAAAAGTCAGTCTATTAGAGAAAAAGTCAAAGAAGGAAGCAATTATGAGCGCAGCAGCATTACCAGGAGCAGCGACTGTCAGGGAAAATGACCTCAGGACTGTGAACAGCTTGAAAGCTTTTGTAGTGACCCAAGCCATTGCTTTAATGATCAAACCTCCCATGACCTTTCATCCAATTTCTTCAATTGCCAGGAATTATTTTTCAGTTGGAGCAGAGATAAACAAGATACACTGTCTGAACGGCTGTGGAGAGGAGGAAAGCATAGGACATCTTTCAATCTCACCACTGCTTCTTTAATCTTCTGTTTTCAAGGCTGTCTTCTAAGGTCCACTAACAGAAAAGGGGACTGGAAGGTAACACATGAAAAGGTGTATGAAACGTACAGCTACAAAAGGAATAACCATTTAACATTTCTGTATTTTGACAGCACACATGCTTAAAAAAATACAGAGAATATTGGCCATGTTCCTATGCAAGTGGGGCAAGCAAATTTGAGAATTGTCTTAGTCTGTTGCCCTGTCACAACAAAACATCATATTGGGTAACTTAACAACAAAACCTTATTTTCTCATAGCAGTGCAGACAAGAACCTGGGATCTAGGTGTTGACAGGCTGATTTCTCCTAAGGCCTCTCTCCACCCATGCAGATTTCCACCTTCCCACTATGCCTTCACATGGGCAATTCTTTGTGCACGCACACACACACACACACACACACACACACACACACGTGTGTGTGTCTCTCTCTCTGTGTGTGTGTCCTAATTTTATTTTGTAAAGACACAAATTATGCTGCATTAGGACCACCCATATGAATAAGTCACATTTTAGGCACCTGGAATTAAGACTTCACATATGAAACTGAAAAGGCTATAGTTCATAACAAGAGCTATTGTGTATTTTAGGTGAGGTTATATTGTGAATATACACACAAAATATTTAAATAACAAAGTGGAAGAAACAGTCATGGGAGAAAAATAAACAGTATATTACAGACACCTTTACTATTATGATTCGTTTTATATTTTGAATAATAGAAAAACCAATGTAAGATTTGCCTTGGTATTTTATATTTGAGATATTTTATATAGATTTATGTAAGATGTCAGCCACATCTTATTGATAAGTATAAATTATGAAATACACACTGTTCTGAATGACAGTGATTCTCTAGGAGGAAGTAAGCAACACTCTAAATGTTAAGCATTTTGCTCAATCTCCTGTGTGATGATTAATCTTATCAACTGGATTGGATTGAGAATGCCTAGGAGATTAGTAAAGTACACCTATGGTTGTATCTGTGAGGCTGTTTCCAGACAGGATTAACTAAATGAGGAGGTGGAGGGGATGACCATGATAAACACAAGGATAAGACTGGGTCACCTGCCCTGAATGTGTGTGGCACCATCCCATAGGCTGAGGGCCTAGATGGAATAAAACAGGAAAAGGAGAGAGTCTCAGAGCATAGGCAATTTTTCTCTCTGTTTCTTGGCTGCCATGATGTAACTCTTTCTGTTTCACCACATCCTCTCTTCCATGATAGGTTGAAAACACATAAAACTGTGAGGCAAAATGAATCCTTCCTTCTTTTAAGATGTCCTGTGAGGTACCACATCATAATGATGAAAAATCTAACTAACACTACTTGAAAGTACTAAATGTATCAGAGTAGAGTAAAAGGTTCAAGAAAACAGTAACTTATGTTTTATCTCTTTCATTAATAAGCTGTATGACCTTAAGTTACTTAATCTAATCCTTTATTTCCATATTTATTAAAAGAGAATATAGGAATGGTATAGATTGGAAAGTGCATATAGATGTGTATTCAAATATACTTATAGATGTCAAGTAAGCTGAAATTGTGCCTGGTGTAGCGGTAAGAAAATCATTAGCTTTATAAAAAAACATGCAGTTTAATAACAGGACTATCAAAGGAACAATGATGAAAGTAGCAGCAACAACAGTAAAAATGAACAATTATGCACACAGATGCTTCCTGAGGCCTGTGCTTCAGTGTCAACTTGACACACCTGGATTGAGGGAGCCTCAGTTGGGGAATAGCCTCCACTGTACTGGCCTCTGGCCATGTCTGTAAGGCATCCTCTTGATTATTGAGTGATGTGAGAGGTCCCAACCCACTGTAGGTGGTGCCACTCCTGGGAAGTTGGACCTATGTTGTGTAAAAAAGTGGGCTGTGCAGGGGCAAGGGAGCAAGCCACTGAACAGTGTTCCTCGATGGCCTGTGCTTTAGTTCCTGCCTCCAGGTTCCTGCCCTGAGTTCCTACCTTGGGCTCCCTGATGAACTGTAACCCAGAAGATGTAAACTGAATAAACCCTTTCCTCCCCAAGTTGGTATTGTCAGAGTATTTTGTCATAGCAATGGAGACACAAACTAGAACAGAAATTGGTACCAGAGAGTGGGCTGTTGGCTGTGAAGAACCTGACCATGTGGGGTTTTGGAAGAATATGGAAGACTTTGAAAGTTTGGACTAGAAAATCAGTGAATTGCTGTAAGCAGAGCTTAAGAGGCCATTCTAGTAGGCACCTGGAAGAAAATAATGCTGAGAACAATGTAGTTCCTGAGGGAAATAAGGAATTAAGCAGCTATTGGGATATTTTAGCAAAGAGTCTGGATAGAGTCTGCCCATGGCCACAAAGCTTGCCTGAGGCTAAGTTGAAAATCAATGGACTAATTTCTCCAGTGGAAGAAATTTCAAGACAGCCTAATGTAGAAATGGTGGCATGGCTATTAATGGTGAATATTATGCAGATCTACAGTGAAAAAGAGAAAATGGGGCAGAAAGACATACAAACTGTACAGTTTGGATTAAAAAAGAGCACTAGGAAGATAAATGTTGGAGCCCTGGCATGTGTTGGAGATGAACCCTTTGATAAGGAGATCAAAATGATTAAGGAGGGACCAAGAGATTTGCACTTAAACAAGGGAGAGGGTGCCTCCAGGTCATCAGTTCTTCCTCTGCGGTTTCAGAGAGCTGCTGAGGGCAGGCAGCATTCAGTAGGGCTTCCCCTGCGTAAAGAAGGCCCTGATAGGCCATTTCATGAAGCTGTGAAGGTGACACCTAGTTGGCAATGGAGACCCCAAGAAGACTTTTGTGATGCCAGATCTGTGAGACATCTTCCAAGAAGACCTGCATATGGGAAATGGTACCAGCCCAAGAGAAAGATGTATGTTGCACTTATCAAAGCTGGGGAGGCTGAGCCACCTAAGCCTTTTGGAAATAAAGTCCAAGAAGTCAAACATGGAGCTACTGGATTTGGTGTTTGCCCTGGTGGTTTTCAGTCTTGTTTTGGTCCAGTATTTCCTCACTATGCTGCTATTCCTCCCTTTTGGAATAGTAATGTGTATTCAGTTCCACTGTATGTTGGAAGTATGTAATTTGTCTTTTGATTTTACAGAGGCTTACAGTTAAGCAATTTCCTGAGCTTCAAGAGACTTTGGACTGTGGGCTTTTGAATAGTATTGAGACTGGTAATGACTATGGGGACTTTTAAGGTTGGACTAAATGCATTTTGCATTTTACATGGTCGTGAGCCTATGGGGACCAGGGGCTGGAATGTGGTGGTTTGAATGAAAATGTCTCCCACAGGCTCCAAGTATTTGAACATTTGTGTCCCAAGTTGGTGGCACTGTTTTGGGAGGTCTTAGATGGTGTGGCTATCCTAGAGGAAACATGTCACTACGGCCAGGTTTAGAGAGTTCTTAAGACTTGCTGGATCTCTAGTAGCTCTCTTGCTTCTTGTGCCTGCTAGAAGATGCATAGCCTAGCTTCCGCTCCTCCTCCAGACACTTCTTTCACCATGCCTCCCAGCCAAGATGTACTGTAATTCCCCTGGAACTGTAATAAATTTTTCCTTCTATAAGTTGCTTTAGGTCAGTGTTTCTATCACAGTAATAGATAACTGACTAATACAAGGTCTATGGAAGCTTCAGATCCAGGAGAGATTTGCAAGGGACTAGAATTTAAAACCCAACCTCATGCTCCTGATTTTCCTCACAAATACTCCCAACCTGCAAAGTACTTGAGCACAGGTAAAAGAAAAGCAGGATTTTCTAGTAGTGCAGAGAAACCTACTCTCCAGCCTTCAGTTTTCCAGCTCGTTTTTTATGGCTAATAAATTATGAAAGAAGTGCTTCTATGGGAGGATTGTAGAGAATAAAAGCAAAAATGAAAGGAAGAAGAGCACCAACTCTCAGCAAAGATAGTCTCATGATTCAAAGGGTGGTTTGGGTGTTTGAAAGTTTTGTGGGAGCAAGGAAAAATGAAGTGCACTGAGGAAAGAATTTAAGTATTGATTGTAGATCTTTCTTGAATATCTGGTACAATTTTGTTGTGAATCCATCTGGGCCTATACATATTTTAGCTGGGAGGTGTTGTATTGTTCAGTTTCCTTATTTGTAATGCATCTGTTTAAGCTGTTGACCCTTGGTTTAACTTTGGTGGCTTCAACGAATTTAAAAATTCATCCATTGTTTTTAAATTTTCAAATTTAATAGACTATAGGCATTTAAAGTGTTCCCTTATTATGTTCCAGATTTTTCTGGTGTTTGATGTGATTCTTCCCCTTTCATCTCTGTGATTTTGTTCATTTGTATTTGCTTTTTCTTTCTTTTAGCTAACTGGGCTAAGGATCTATTTTGTTTAACTTTTTGGAGGACCAGTTCTTAGATTTACTGTTTCTTTGTATTGTTTTCTTTTATTTTATTTCATTGACTTCTGCTCTGCTTTTTGTTATGTCTTCTCATCTACTGGGTTTGGATTTGGTTTTTCTTGCCTTCAGAGTCTTGAGTTGTATTGTAAGTGATTTGTATGTGCTCTTTCTGATTTTTTAATGTAGGCACTTAGAGGTATAAAACTTCCCTCTTAAGATTCCTTTTAAAGTGTCCCAGAGGTTTTGTTGTGTTACATTATCATTTTTATTTAGTTCCAGAAGTACTTTTATTTCTTAATTTTTTTCTTTGACCCATTCATCATTCAAGTGTGTGTTATTAATTTAAATCCTGTAGTTACTAGAGCTTCTTTTGCTATTGAGTAAAAGCTTTATTGTACTGTGGTCTGATAGAATGCATACAATTATTTAAATTTTGGTATTTGTTGAGGTTTGTTTTGTTTTCCAGTATGTGATTAATTTTATAGAAACTTTCATGGGCTGCTGAATAGAAAGTAAATTCTTTGGTGCTTGGCTGTAATACTCTGTAGATATCTGTTAGGTCCTTTTGATGTAAGATGCCATTTAATTCAGATGTCTCTCTATTTCTTTTGTCCAGTTGCCTGTGTATTGGAGACAGTGGGGTATTGAAGTTACCTATTGCTGAGTAGGGATTAATCTGTGTTTTGTAGTCCCATATTACTGTTTTTATGAAGTTGGGTGCACCAGAGTTTGGTGCATATACGTTTGTGATTGTAATATCTTCTTGCTCAATTGTTCCTTTGATTAGAATGAAGTGACCCTTTTCATCTCTTCTGATTAGTTTTAATTTGAAGTTTATTTTGTCATATGATAGAATTGCAACCCCCTCATTGCTTCTTAGTGCCACTTGATTGGAATATTTTTTCCATCCTTTCACCCACAGAGAGTGCCTATCCTTTGTTTCTTGGAGACAAGAAAATGAAACATTTTGTTTCTTAATCCATTCCACTAGCCTGTGAGTTTTCACTAGGGCATTGAGGACATTGATATTTAGAGATACTATTAAAAGATGTGTATTGGTTACTGTCATTTTAATTTGTGTTCTTGGTCCTATTTTGTGTTTCAGTAATTATACCTTCCTGTGTTTTCTTTCTGTAACCTCTTGGGTATAGTCATTCCTATCTCCAGTCCTTTGTCTATAGGCCTAGTTTTGTGGGCATGAATTATTTAAGCTTATTTGTGTCATGGAAAATTTTCCATTACCCTTTGACTATGATGGATAGTTTTGCTTGGTAAACTATTCTGGGTTGGCATCCATGGTCATTTAGAACTGGGATGCTTTAGTCCAGGATGTTCTGACTTTCACAGTTTGCATTGAAAAGTCAGCTGTAATTTTGATGGGATTGCCTTTATACTTAATTAATTGTTTTTCTCTATCAGCTTTCAGTACCCACTCTTGGTTCTGTACATTTAGTGTTTTTACTATGATATGCCATGAAGAAGTTCTGTGCTGGTCCTGTCTAATTGGTGTTTTATGTGCTTCTTATATCCCTATAGGTATGCCTTTCCTTAATTTTGGGATGTTTTATTCTATAATCCTATTGAAGTTCTGGTGAATGTCATTGGCCTGAGATTCTTCTCCTTCCTGTATGCCTACGATGTGTACATTTAGTCTTTTCATGGTGTGCCACATTTCCAGAATATTCCATTATGGTGTGTTTTTAAAATTTTTATAGTCTTTGCTTGAGGAGTCCAGTACTTCAACTTTGTTGTCAAGTCTTGGCCTTGTTGTATTCCATTTTCCATTCATTCATTCTGCTTATGAGGCTTTATGCTGTCATTTCAAATTGACTTACTGAGGTTTTCAAGTCCATCTTAACTTTGCCTTGGATTTTCTTCAATATTTCTGTTTTGTGAATTCCCTTCAAGTCCTGAATTGTTTTTATTTCATTCAGCCACATATTTGTATTTTCTTGAGTTTCCTTCACAGGTTTATGCCTATCCTCTTTGAGTTCTTTAAATTGTTTGTCTGTGTGTTAAGCTCCTTGATCATTTTTATAACTGTTCCTTTAAATTCTGTGTCATGGGGTTCCTCAAGGTGGTTTTCATTGTAGTGCACTTCTGTAGGGCTGGTGGGTTCTGTTGGGAACATATTCTCTTGGTTTTTCATATTATTTGTGTTTTTGCATTGCCATTTTAGCATACAGATGTCTTTTGTTGGTTGTGTCTGATAGCAACTTCTATTCCTCCTTTGTTCAGTTGAATTTTGTTTCTGTTTATACTGTTGATGTAGCTTGGTTGTTTTTTTTGCTCAAGTATGAAAAGTTAGTTGGTGTGTGCTTCAGGTTCTCACAGTGAAGTAGGGTGGTCTGGATAGTAGGCCAGTCTGTGGTAGGTAGATAAGTAGGGGAACCAAAAGCAAGATAAGGGTGGGGACAGCCTGTGGAGGGCCCAACAAACAAAGCTGGGGAATTGACCTAGTCTGGGTGCAAGGGATCAGGTCACAGTGGGCAGATCAGGAGTAAAGGGTAATTCTGAGATCTGGACTAGAAAGAATAGGAGTGGGCCTCCGTCCAAGGCTAGAAGGGGGACTGAGTGCAGGAACAGAGTGGAGCTGTTCAGACTGCAGGGGAATCAAGGCACAGTGTGTGGGATCTGATTTACCAGGGCTGGCAGGCAGGTCTGATGCAGGCAGAACAGGAGGCCAAGGGCAAGGTGGGTGTGGGGCAGCCTGTGGAGTGTTTAAAAACTACTCTGGAGGATTAAGCTAGTTTGGGTTAGCAAGCTAGTCCAGAGATTGGCAGCAAAAGAGCAGGCATGGGCCTGGGCCCAAGGATAGGAGGGGGAGAGAGTGAGGGGAGAAAGTAGAGCTGGCCAGGCTTTAGGGGGAATCAAGTCACAGTGGGTAGGAATCTGACTAACCAGGCGTTTCTGTGACAGGGAGATCAGGAGGCCAGAGGCAAGGTGGAGTGGGGACAGCCTGTGGGAGGGTCTATCAAACTAAGTTGGAGAATTGAGCTGGACTGATTGTAGGGGATCTGGTCTCAGTGGGCAGGTATGGGCTAAGAGAGTAATCCAAAGATCATGGGCAGAAAGAGAAGGAGAATGTCTGGGCCCAAGGCTAAACAGGGGACCAAGTGTCCGGAGCAAGTGGAACTGGTCAGGCTGCGGAGGAATCTCAGCTCCTCTATTTGGCTGAGATTTGTGTGCTGTTTAGAAGATATCATTAAGTGAAGATATCATCTTACATTTTGGCTGCTGTTGTACCTAATAACATTGGTTCTTTATCCTTCAACTGGAACCAATTAGATCTGTTTACCAAACTGTCACTACCCCCATAAACCATCCCAAAATGGAGGAGGAGGAGTCCACAAGATGAAAGGGTTTTGCTCCACCCACCACACAACCCCAACAAATGAAGTAGCTTTTTTCCAAACACACTCAAGTAAAATTCCTGGGAATGTGGGTTAGATTAGAAACCATAAAAAATACATTTTACATTAAAATATTTCTTGAGACCCTCCTAAACTTTATTAGACCTTTAGAATAAACATTATGGATATACAGACTGGGAAAATGGCTTAGCCAGGAAAGTGCTTGTCAGGCAAGCATAAGGACCTGAGTTCATATCTCTAGCTCCCGTGAAAACAGTCTATAAAACCAGTGCTTGGGACAAGCAGATCCTTGCTGACCACTGACTCTAGCTGAATTGGGAAACTTCAGATTCAGTGAGATATTCTGTCTCAAAAAATATCATGGAGACTGTATCAGTTACTTTTCTTTTGTTCTGATAAAACACCATGACCAAAAGTAGTTTATGGAAGAAAGAATGTATTTTGGCTTACAGTTCTAGACAGAGTGTACATAAAGTTAGGAGAGGCATGGTGGCAGGTGCCCAGAGCAGGAAGCTGAAAGATCTCATCATCATCCACATGCAGAAAGTGAAGAACGAACTAGAAGTGGGGTCAGGCTATAAACTCTCAAAGCCTGTCCCAGTGATGTACTTCCTCCAGCAAAGTCCAATGTCCTTTAAGTTCCAGAACTTCCCCAAACAGTGTCACCAATGGAGACCAATTGTTCAAATACATGAGCCTATGGGGGACATTTCTCAGTCAAACTACCATAGAAAAGCAAACAGGGATGACATATGACACTGACCTCTGGCCTTTACACACATGCCACCACCACACCTGCGCAGACACACACACAGACACACACACACACACAAAGACACACACACAAACACATACACATATACATACATACACCACACACATACTACAGATACAGTTATTATATCTACCAAATAAAAAATTTGAAATAAAGTACAAGGAGTAGGGACTATTGTAATAGTAACAGCCTCTGACCAGGAAATCTGCATCTCAAAGATCAGGCATGAAAACGCATTCCTATTATGAAATTTTTAAAAATATTTAAGTATTTGTTTTTTTTTAATTTGTGATAACTACATGATTAGAAGAAGCATTTCATTACAGCTTTAACATATTCAGTAACACACTCCAAAACAAGGATACATCTCTTTCAAAAGTGGCTGTAAATTTTTAGGTTCACAGTTGAATGAATACAGTTATACAATATTGAACTCAGTATCAACCCTGTAAGATATAAAATTGAATGTGTTTTTACCCTGTAAATAAGATCTCCATTTCAAGATATGCTGTTTCCTACATTTTTTAATATTATTCTTTAGTTTTTTTTAGAAGAAGCATATCATTACAGCCTTCTGTATGTATCTGATTATTACTAGTCATAATCAGTTGCACTCAGATCCTTACTGCCTGTGTATGTCTATAAAGTCATCAGGTAGATGTCAATGGTAATGCTTATCACCTCTACTAATTAACATGATGAAAGTTTTATGCTTCCTCCTCAAATATAATTCATTTAAAAAATTTGTTAATTTTTTGTGTGTGTGTATATCATGCAGAGCATCCCAAACCATCTTATTCAACTATACACCCACTTCCCAGATGGCACCCTCCTATAGCCTCCCTTCCCCCACTAGAGCCCTTATACTCTGATATTCCTGCTACAGTCTGCTGTGTTGTTGGCACCCCAGCCATTCCCCACTACTTGTCCATCTGGTGAATCTAGTCAGCCTATCTAGAGGTCTTTGTTTTAGGAGGGTCAGCTGTTCCTCATTTAGCAGTAATCAGTTCTCAACATTCCTTTAGAGAAGCTTGGGGTCTGCTGTTCATTTTCCCAGTTCTATGCTGGGTTACTATCTGCGAGTCCCTTGGGACATGCTGGCCAACAATTCAAAAGAAGGTATCTCCTATCTGGCATTGTTGCTTGTTATGTAGCCTTTAGCTATACATATGGACTGTTTAAAAAAATTATATTGGCCCCTTTAATCTTTGGTTATACTTTCCTTTTGGGTGTTTAAGGCCATACAGTTGGCCCACATAAACAAATTTATTTTTACTCTTGAGGCCATTTGAGGATCTGCTCCTCAGCATTCACATGGGCTTGGGAGGAGCCCCTGGCTCCTTTCTTTTACCAGTTCCACCTATGTGAAGATAAGTCAAAGGACCTGCTCGCCCATGGTTAGCTTCGCTTGGAAGCATGGAGGAAATGATTCCTCTGTGTTGACCCTCCTCTTTGTAGACTGGACACTGGTTTTTATGTTGTTTTTTGAGACGGTCTCACTGTGTAGTCCTGCCTGGCCTGAAACTTACTATATAGGCTAGACTGGCCTTGAACTCATAGAAATCCATGTGTCTACATTCTTAGTACTGGGATAACAGGCATGAGATAATATACTCATTAAACTTTCTGATTAGCTCTTGTTTTACATGGAGAAATGAATACAGCCAGAAGAACTGGGATTGGGGAAGAGAGCTGAAGGGCTTTGGCAATTCATCATAAAATGCTTTTCCCATGAAAAAAAATTGAGCCATTGAGGAGTGAATATGTGTCGGTTCAAGTTGAGGAGGGGTCAAAGTTAAAGAACCTGGAGGAAGGAGAAACTTACTTTATTAAGCCAAGGTAGCAGGCATATTGTCTCAATTTGTCAGTGAATACAACCAGTTAAGCTAATCACTTAGGAAGAAAAGTATGGGAATTTGGAGCCTATGTCCGGCTTTGTCATAAGTAAACAAGGAGGTTATCACTAAGGTACATGGGGAAGGCTAGTTCTTTGCAATAAGAGGTACCCTAGAAAACAAAAAAAACAAAAACCAAACGAGAAAGAATTTTCTTAGTTTTTTTTTTTTTTTTTTAAATTTGTAGTGTGGGGGTTTGAACCTAGGACCTTACACACATCATGCAAATACTCTAACACTGAGCTACACTTCCAGGGCCTGAAAATATTTGTTAATTGGCTTTATCTTCCAAAAGCATAAAGGTCAGGTAAAATTCAACATATAAGGGCTCTAGTTGGGGGAGGGACGCTATGGGATGGTGCCAACTGGGAAGTGGGTGTATAGTAGAATAAGATGGTTTGGGATGGTCTGTGTGATATATGCACAAAAAAATCAATAAAATTTTTAAAAATGTATTATATTTGAGGAGGAAGCATGGAAATTTACATCATGCTAATTAGTAGAGGTGATAAACACTACCACTGAAATCTACCTGATGACTTTATAGACATACACAGGCACTAAGGATCCAAGTGCAACTGATTATGACTAGTAATAATCAGATACATACAGATTAGAGATGCATTCGCGAACATCTGTGTTAGTAGCAAAAACAATGAGTCTTTCTGCAAGGAACAATACATTCTAAAATGAAATGGAAATCATCTTTTTAAAAGGTTAAAAACTCTTTCAATTTTATGTCTTACAGGGCTTACACTGAGTTCAATATTGTATAACTGTATTAACTCAACTGTGAACCTAGAAACTTGCACCCACTTGTGAAAGAGATGTATTCTTGCTCTGGAGTGTGTTACTGAATATGTTAAATCTGTCGTGAAATGCTTCTTCTAATCATGTAGTTATTAAAAATTAAAAAATAATGATGAAAAATGAATGATATTTGTGGTCAGGCAACTCAGGTTGAATTGTGAGAACCAAGGTCTCTAAGCATTTTACCAAACCTCCTTACATGTTCAGACAGAGGTTTGTTGAGGGAGTAATCTAGCCCATGCACTCTGCTGCAGCAGCAAGTCCATCAATGTAAGATACCAAGTTACTGGTGAGATGATGGACTGAAGGAATGAGAGAGATTTGATATAGGAGACTAAGTAAAGACCTTGTTTTAATAATCTGAGTGGAAATGACAATAATGGGTGACATTTACTTAGCCCTTACTTTATACCTGACAGCACCATCAAATACTGCACCTTGCCCCTCTAATTATACTTAAAGTAGAACTTCTGAGGGAGGAGAGATTTGGGAGGGAGAACAGGAGTTGTGCTGATAATTAAACCAGCTGCTAAGACTTTTTCAAGCCTTTTAAAGACCTAAAGTCCTCCACGAATCCCGAGGTTATTATCACTGGCAGTCGGATTCCTGGTGCAGCTGCTGCTCTCAAATTGCTTTCTTCTTTAATTTTCTTCTTTAATAGCCCACAGTACTGTCTAAATTTTTTCTTAGATACACTTGTTTGGTGTTTCCTTTTTGGATTTTTAACAGGTTTATTGAGGCATAGTTTACCACAAAAATTTTCCCTCTTAAAATGTGTAATCCAACAATATTTTTAGTAAAATCATGAAGTTGTAAATGTAAAGTTTATCTTTTACGTCACTACTTTTACAAGCATTTTCAACATCTATACCATTATCTCTACTTTTCCTTCCCGCCCCCAAAAAAATTCCTAGGTTTCCTACATATAACTAACTCCAGGCAGAAAGCAATACCTACCTTGATAAAAATCTTTCCTAACATGTGATTAACAAAATGTTTTTTTCACAGCTCTCAGATGTGTATTTGGACAGTTCAGTCCATTGGCTCTCTTTGTTACTCCAGCTATGCCTCAGTTGCCCCATCTATAATATTCAGGCAATAATAGTACATATTTCACAGAGTCTTTATGGGCATCAAATGGGCTAATGTATGTAAAGAGATAATTATAATATTTGAGATGGAGCAAGAATTCAATAAAGTTTGCTACTGTTCTTGTTCCCAGCATTAGTAAGTTCTCTGATGGTTATAGCTGATGTGATTACTCCCATCCCTACAACATTGGTGCAAAGTTCTGTGAGTAGAGTATCACATATAGCCTGAGAACTTTATTTTTCCTTGAAGCCTCCTGATTCTGGGAGAAGGATTTAACTTAACAAATTCAAAAGCTATGATCTTTTCAGCAGCAGTGGAGAGACCAAGCCCAGCACTACGATTAGGATACTCCCAGCTCCTTAGGGACCTGAACACAGGTAACGCTGGATCTTTGCACCACAGAAAATAATTTCAGGACAGTAAGTATAAAACAATGTTAATGAGTTTATTATGCCAAAATAAGGGCTTTCAGATTTAAGCTTGGATGGGGGAAGGAGCAGAGATACGCTTAGGAAAATGGTAGTGCACATCTAAAATATTGATGCCAACTTCTCTAAAGGAAGAGTTGTGCTTATGTGTCTTAATAATATTTGGTGGCTTTCCAAGTACCATTGCTTAAAGGATGTAGCTTACAACAAGGTTTAAGGATTAAGCAAAGTTTAAAAATGTATGAGCTGGCTTACTTATCCCTCTTACCTTAAACTATTTCCTTTTGTAAATGAAATTATCCAGAGAAGAGTGTTCATACACTTAAACCATTTGGTGTATGGGGGGGGGGCAGCTGCCCTCAGGGATCCATCCACCTATCTACACCTCTTCAGTTTAGGGATTAGAAGCTCATGTTATCACACTTAGCATTTTAAAAATGAATTTTGACCAGTGAGGGTAGCTTACTCACTGAGCAGCACACCAATAAGAGACTCTGTCTCAAAAAACAAGACAAAACCAAACCAAAAACAAAACAGCAACAACAACAAAAAAACAGTAGATGGCTCCTGAGGAACTTCACTGTAGGTTGACCTTGGGCCTCCACTCATTTGCACACAACCACCGCCACACACACACACACAATAAGTGGTTAGCAAAAAATATACCAAAATCTTACTAACAGTTATCTCTGGTTTTTCCAAATTACATTTTTTGATATTTACCAAGTATTAACAATACTGATGAACTTCTTATTAAATCATAAGCTAAGTCTATTTTCAAAATACACACAAGAATTATTAATGGCATGGGTAATATCAGCATATAGATGAAAAAACAGAATATGGAAAAATTATGTGAAATGTGAGAAAGGAAATTAACTACACAAATGGGAGAAATTTAGTAAAAATGGATCTAAATATTACAGTTATTGTCTCTGGGAATATAAATGTGAGCATTGAAAATTTCTAAGTTCACTTAACTCTTTGCAGTGCATGCATATTATTTTTATTATGAGAAAAAGAAAACGCCTCAAAATTAAATCCCAATATAAATATAGGATAAAGGATGTGAAAATCTTTTTGAGACAAAAGAAAAGTGCTTTGAAACAGAAATCTGTTCATCTCCCAGACTATCAAAGAAATGCAAATGAAAACAGTGCTGCGAGGCAGATTTTCACCTATCACAGGGATAAACAATTATGTTAAAGACCATGATCAATGGAGGAAGGGTTCTGAAAGCATTTCATACCTACTCTGCTTGGAAACATGTCCTCCAATTCTAAAAAGGTGTGTAAGGCTCTGTTCCATAGAACACTGCTGTCATCTTCAGGAAGCTAATGGAATGAGTGGTTGGTGATTTCATTTTATTTTATTTTATTTTACTTTATTTTATTTTATTTTATCCATTTATTGTCCATAAACATGAAAGTCCTTGTGAAGGTTTTTCACCTGGTGATGGAAAGAGCTGTAACTTAGGTGATCAACCCATAGCGAAAAACTTTTTTTACATAATATTTTATTTAATATTTTTATTAAATATGTATTACCTGCATGTAGGTAGGTGCACCCATGTTGTGCAATGCCCATGGAGGACATAAAAGGCCCTTGGATCCCCTGGAACTGGAATTATGGACAGTTGTTAGCTGCAATGTGGGTGCTAGGACTCAAACCTGGGTCTTCTACAAGAACAGTGTTCTTTACCGCCAAGCCATCGCTATTGCCCTGGGAAGAACTTTTAAATCAGAGATGGAGGAATTATTGCATGAAAGTTGAAGGTTTAGAAGAATCTGTTTATACTGTGTCACAGGTCAATCAATTCATTTGCTGACATGTTCTTTATCCTACTCCACTGACAGTTCATTTTCAAGGTTTTCACATGTTCCTCTCATTTCTTTCCAAAGGCTTTTTTTACCCTAGGAAAGTGTATTTTATTCAACTATTACATTGATAAATGCCATATATGTGAAATTCAGGATATACAAATATGATATAACATACATTTAATAATGTAAAAATACAACACTTTAACATTAGCTTCACAATTCGTTACTACACAGTTGATATTTTCAAGAAGAAAAGACAAATCTTTTCCCTGATATACCATAGAAATGAGACCATAATTGTCTGCCATGGTTTGGTGACTGAAACAGGTGCTCTGCATAAAAGACACCATACAGTAATTATTTTTTAATCATTTATTTAATAACCATATAATTAGAAGAAGTATTTCTTTACAACAGCAATGACATATTAAATAACAATTTCCAGAGCTCAGATGCATCTCTTTCAAAATTGGCTGTAAACTTTTAGGTTTACAGTTGAATTATTACAGTTATACAATATTGTACTCAGTATAAACCCTAAAAGACATAAAATTAAATGAGGTTATAAACTTTAAAAAGAACACAATTTCGTTATTAAAACACAGTTTCATACAGAAAAATTCATTTTTAATACAATTGACACTATGATGCACATGTGTTTCTAATTGCTACATATCTGATTATTACTAGTCACATACTTTCTGAGCTCCTTGGAATCTGAGTATGGACATAAAGTCCTCAGATAGATTTCAATGGTAATGATTTTCACATCTACTAATTATTAAGGAGCAAATTTTTATGCATTGAAGAATTCTTTTTTTCTTTTTATTTACTTATATACCCACTTCCAAGGTAGCACCCTCCCATAGCCTCTCTCCCCCAACTAGAGCCCTTATACTCTGATATCCCTGCTACTTTCTGCTGTGTTGTCGGCACCCCAGCACTCTCCACTACTTGCCCTTCTGGCAAATCTAGTCAGCCTATCTAGAGGCCTTTGTTTTAGGAGGGTCAGCTGTTTGTCATCTAGCAGTAAACAGTTGTCTATATTCCTTTGGATAAGATTGGGGTCTGCTGCTCATTTTCCCAGATCAATGCTGGGTTACTATCTAGGAATCCATTTGGCCACGTGGGCCATCAATTCAAAAGAAGATATCGCTTGTCTGGCATTGTTGATTGTTATGTAGCCTTTAGCTATACATATGGACTCATGAAATTACATTGGCCCCTTCAATCTTTGGTTATACTTTCCTCTTGGGTGATTAAGGCCATACAGTTGGTCCAGATAAAACCGATTTATTTTTACTCATAAGGTCATTTGAGGGTCTATTCCTCAGGGGTCACATGGGCTTGGGAAAAGCCCCTGGCTCCTTTCTTTTACCAGTTCCACCTATGTGAAGATAAGTCAAAGGTCCTGTTCAACCATGGTTCGCTTCACTTGGAAGCATGGAGGAAATGATTCCTCTGTGTTGATGCTCCTTTTCATAGACTGGACACTGGTTCAAGTCCATCTGGTGGGGTTGCCTTGGCCTCCTTGATCAAGAGGACAGGTGACCCACCACCATTATAGGACATTTGGAGAGATGCTCATAGTCCCCTGGAACTAGTCGACCTAGGAGGGCAAGGAGCAAAAAGTCTCCTTTATGTCCCTCTGACCGAATTATTATAGACCTCAACGTATGTCTGTTAAACACCCAAGAAGGTGAGTTCCACCAGTCTGGTATTTTTAATTACTGTGTGTCATCTTGGGCAAAGATGAGCTGTTCTCAGATAGACCTTACCTGGACATATATTTCTTGATCTGCTATGTATAATTTGTCAGAAGGTTGTAGGAGTAATATGGTTCTCTCTGGTTTTCAAAACTAGCTAGGCATAGTTTATCTCTCACATTGTCTTATCCCTCAATCATGGTTTTCCCACTTAAGGTGCCCCAATTTCCCCCCTTTCTTACTTACTAATACCCTTCTCCTATGGTCCTACCTCTCTTGAGCTCCTTCTTTCCCTTTATCCCCTAG
>NW_008341888.1:2958319-2960169 GCF_000622305.1 Nannospalax galili | reverse complement strand
TAGGTTGCTTCCATCTCTTAGCTATTGTGAAAAGAGCAGCAACCAAACATGGATGTACATGTGTCTCTGCAATAAGATGAGTTCTTTGGGTGTATGCCAAGGAGTGGTATAAATGGGTCAAATGGTAGGTTCATTTGTAGTTTTTTAAGAGTTCTCCACACTGCTTTCCATAGGGGTTGAACCAGTTTGCAGCCCCACCAGCAGTGGATGAGTGTTCCCCTTTCTCTACATCCTCTTGAATATTTGGTATCATTTGTTTTCTTGATCTTAGCCAGTCTGACTGGGGTAAGGTGAAACCTTAAAGTAGTTTTAATTTACATTTCCCTAATTATTAGGGATGCTGAACATCTTTCAAGATGTTCCATAGCCATCTTTACTTCTTCTCTTGAGAACTCTCTGTTCAGCTCCTTAGTCCATCTTTTCATTAGGTTGCTTCTTGTCTTGGTTCTCTGTTTTATGAGTTTTTTATAAGTTCTGGTTATTAAACCTCTGTCGAATGTGTTGCTGGTGAAGATTTGCTTCCTTGGTTGTCTCCTTTGATGTACAGAAGCTTTCTAGTATAATGAGGTCCCATTTGTTAATTCTTGCCCTTGTTTCCTGAGGAATTGATGTCCGGTTTAGGAAATCCTTTCTTATGCCTGTATCTTTTAGGTTTTTCCCAGTGTTTTCTTCTAATACTATCAGAGTTTCAGGCTTTATATTGAGGTCTGTGAGGCATTTGGAATTGACTTTTGTGCAGGGTGAAAGATAGGGGTTTAGTTTCATTCTTCTACAAGTGGAGATCCAGTTTTGCCAGCATCATTTGCTGAACATGCTGTCATTCTTCCAGTTAAAGTTCTTGGCCCCTTTGTCAAATATCAGGTGTCTGAAATTGCATTTGCTCATATTTGGGTCTTCAATTTTGTTCCATTCATCTATGGGTCTATTTTTTGGCCAGTATCATGTTGTTTTTATGACTATAGCTCTGTAATACAGCTTGAAATCTGGTATAGTAATCCCCCTGGCATTGCTCTTGGTGCTCAGGGTTGTTTAGGCTATCCGAGGTCTTTTGTGCTTCCATATGAATCTTAGGATAGTTTTTTCCAATTCTGTGAAAAATGACATGAGGATTTTGATTGGCATTGTGTTGAATCTATATATGACTTTTGGTAGGATTGTCATGCTCACAAAATTAATTCTTCCCGTCCATGAGCATGGGAGGTCCTTCCATCTTCTGATGTCTTCCTCAAATTATTTCTTTAAAGATTTAAAATTTTCTTTGTAGAGCTCTTTAATGTCTTTTGTCAGGATTACTCTGAGATATTTATTTTTGCAGGTATTGTGAACGGGAGTGTTTCCATGTGCTCTTTCTCCGATTGCTTGTTATTAGTATATAGAAAGGCTATAGACTTTTGTAGGTTAATTTTGTAACCTGCCACTTTACTGAATGTGCTAATAATTTCTAGGAGGTTTGGGGTAAAATTTTTGGTGTCCCTCAGATATAATATATCATCTGCAAAAAGGGATAATTTGATCTCTTCTTTTCCAATTATTACTCCTTTAATTTCCTTCCCTTGTCTTATTGCTCTTTCAAGAGTTTGAAGAACTATGTTAAAGAGAAGTGGGGATAGTGGACAGCCTTGTCTGGTTCCTGATTTCAACGGGAATGCTTCCAGTTTTTCTCCATTTAGAATGATGTTGGCTGTGGGTTTGTTATATATGGCTTTAATTATGTTGAGGTATGTTCCCTCCAGTCCAATTCCCTCTCAGACTTTGAACATAAATGCATGTTGAATTTTATCAAGGGCCTCCCCTGCATCTATTGAGATGACCATGTGGTTCTTGTCTTTGAGCCCATTTATATGATTTAT
>NW_008341888.1:2951692-2957672 GCF_000622305.1 Nannospalax galili | reverse complement strand
CTGATTTTTGTTATTTCTTCTTGTCTGCAGGGTTTGGGTTTTGTTTGCTGTTGCTTTTCAAGTGTGTTGAGTTGCAGTGTATGTTAAGTCATTTATTTGTGTTCTGATTTTTTGATGTAGGCACTTAGAGTTATAAACTTCCGTCTTAGGACCGCTTTCAGCATGTCCCAGAGGTTTTGTCGTGTTGTGTTGTCCTTTTCATTTAATTCCAGGAATACTTTTATTTCTTTCCTAATTTCTCTTTTGACCCATTCATCATTCAGGAGTGTGTTGTTTAATCTCCGTGTGTTCCTGTGGTGATTAGGGCTTCTTCGGGTGTTGATTGTAAGCTTTATTGCATTGTGGTCTGATAGAATACATGGAATTATTTCAATCTTTTTGTATTTGTTGAGGTTTGTTTTGAGCTCCAGTATAGGGTCAGTTTTGGAGAAGGTTCCATGGGGTGCTGAGTGGAAAGTATGTCCTTTGGTGCTTGGGTGGAATACTCGGTAGATGTCTGTTAAATCCATTTGATATATGTTATTGTTTAATTCAGATGTCTCTCTGTTAACTCTCTACCCTGTTGACCTATCTAATGGAGACTGTGGGGTATTGAAGTCACCTGCTATTAATGAGTTGGGGTTAATCTGCATCTTAATGTCCTTTAGTATTGCTTTTATAAAGTTGGGTGCACCAGAGTTTGGTGAATATGTGTTCATGATTGTAATATCTTCTTGATTCATTGTTCCTTTGATCAAAATTAAGTGGCCCTCTTTGTCTTTTCTGATTAGTTTTAGTTTAAAGTCTATTTTGTCAGACATTGGAATTTCAACACCTGCTTTTTTCTTAGTACCATTCTCTTGGTATATTCTTTTCTATCCTTTCACCTTAAGGTAGTGCCTGCCCTTGAAGGTGAGATGGGTTCTTGCAGACAACAAATAGATGGGTTTTGTTCTTAATCTGTTTGCCTAGTCTGTCTTTTGACTGGGGACTTCAGTCCATTAATATTTAAAGTTATTAATGAAAGATGAGTATTGAATCCTGTCATTTTTATTTCTGTTTACATTCTTTATATAGCTGTACTTTTCCACAGTTGTACCTTCATTGAATTTCTTTCCACAACCCCTTGGGTATAGTCATCCCTTTCTTCAGCTCTTTGTTTTGCTTCCAGAACTCTCTGAAGGGCTGGTTTTGTGGACATGAATTCCTTCAGCCTATTTATGTCATGGAAGATTTTTCTTTCCCCTTTCGACTATAGTAGACATTTTGGCTGGGTATAGTAATCTGGAATTCTTCCATCCAGGCTCTTCTGGCTTTTATAGTTTTCCCTGAAAAGTCAGTTGTAATCCTAATGGGTTTTCCTTTATATGTGACTTGTTGTTTCTCTTTTGCAGCTTTCAGAATTGTCTCTTTGTTTTGTACGTGTAGTGTTCTTGCTATGATGTTCCATGGAGACTTTCTTTTCTGGTCCTGTCTGTTTGGTGTTCTATGTGCTTCTTTTATTTGTATGGGCATGACTTTCTTTAACTTTGGGGAATTTTCTTCTATGTGATTCTGTTGAAGATCTGGTCCATGCCATTATCTTGGGATTCTTCTCCTTCCTGTATGCCTATGATTCATAAGTTTGGCCTTTTTATGGTGTCACACAATTCCTGCGTGTTCCATTCTTGTGATTTCTTAAATTTTTCATAATCTTTGCTTGTGTTGTCTAGTTCGTCTACTTTGTCTTCCAGTCTTGATATTCTGTTTTCCATTTCATTCACCCTATTGGTGAGTCTTTCTCCTGTCGTTTCTAATTGGCTTACTGTTTCACTTCTTTCTTCATTTCAGCCTGAGTATTCTTCAATATTTCTAACTCTTTTTTGAATTCATTCGGAAGTTTATCCCTATCTTACTTCAGTTCTTTGATTTTTTTTTTTGTGTGTTCTTTAAATTCACTGAATTCTTTTATTGTGTTTATAATTGTTCTTTTGAGTTCCATGTCCTGCATTATCTCTAGGGGGTTCTCATCATACTCCTCTAGAGAACTAGTAAAGAAAAAAGGCATTTCCCAAATCTTGGAATATTGTAATTCTACTTCTTGATCTTCTTTTCTGTTTGTTTGTAGTTTCTGATTCTTGTGTGAGATTCAAGCCTTCAAGTTTAGGTCTGCTTCTTTTTTGAACTTTATGTGTCTTTGTGGTTTACTTTTGGGGCATTAAAAGCTGGTTTGACTAAGCTTCCAGTTCTCTCTTTTGATTTTATATTGGAGTGGCCAGATTGCTTTTGTCTTCAGGAGTTCCCACAGAGGCCCAATTCAAGTGAGAGTCAGATGTTTTCAGGCTTTCTCCTAAGATCTGGATCCCTCCAAGAATGATTTTGGCTTCAGGAGTATGGGGGTTGGACTAGCCTGTGAGCCTGGCCCAGGAAAGATGCTGGTCTAGGGCAGCCGGTAGCCATGCCACCGAGAAATGCAAAGGCAAATGGGGTGGGAAGAGGCCCCAAGGCCTCCTAGGGACTGCACTGAGGAGCTGGGTTGGTCTGGATGCAAAGGGTCAGGAGGAGGAAAGGTCAGCCCCAGCGTCCCAGAAAGAGGCTGACAGGTGGTGCAGTCCCAGGGAAGCAGAGGAAGGTGAGAGTGGGGCCAGGCCCAGAAGCAGTGCTCCTGGGGCCCAGAGAAGGCACTATGTTGGTCTGGATGTAAAGGATCAGGGAGCAGTATTGGTTCCCCAGGTGTCTTGGGCCCCAAGACAAGGAATGGGGCAAGGTCCAAACTCGGAGGAGAGAATGGTGGCAGAGATGGGAGTTTGAATGAGGCTGGGGGAGTCAAGGTGCAGAGGGTGCAATGGATTTACCCCAGAGGGAGATCTGTGGGTAGGAGAAAGCCAAAGGTGCTTTTTTTAATAGCAAGACATGACTAATATAAAAGTTTTCACATCAACAATAGTTCAGAAAGTAAAGCAAAATGGAGGATGCATTAATGGAAGATGAGTCCAGAAAGTAAAAGAAATGCAATGGCATTGAATAACAACAGCAAAATTGTTGATGTGGAAGTTCTAGGGTCTCTTCTCTCACAGAAACATAAAAAAGCAAAGAAAAACAAAACAAAAACAAAAATCAAGCTGGGACTCTATAAAACAGTTTTTCCAGAGTCTATGAGAGTCAAAGGTTTGACATCAACTAAGCCAGTAATAAAGCAGTCCTTGGTGGACTCCCAGAACTTGAAGTCAAGACCCTACTGCCGAAGACAGAACATGCTTTGGACACAGGATTTGGAGAAATAGAGCTGCAACTGACTTGCCACCACTTCCCCTGAAGGCTAGCCACCCCTCTCATAGCTTTGGCCACTTCCCCTCTCATAGCTTTGGAGTATGCTATGAAGGTGCCAAGGGAAAACATCAATGGATGATCCAACACCAGCTTCAAGACCAAATAACCACATCAATGGCCAGCAGAGCGTATGTCATTGGTGCAGTAGTGGCACTCTTATCTTGGGGACAATCAACAGCTACCTAATTTGACAAAACACCCACTCAAAGGGAGGAAACTCAAGTGTGATAATGTAAACATAACCTAATACACATGGCTGGAGTGGCCATAGGGCTTAGAGAAAACCCCAAGATTGTCACATCGCTAGATTAATGTGATTTCTTACCATGTACAAAATATGTATCCTTATTTTTGCAGACAAATAACCCAGTCACCATTCATCAAAGAGGCTCATTTTGCACCAGAGACTCTTATCAAGTACCACAACTTGTCACACATGGACATTGTCTATGAATTGCCCAGGCCTAAAGGACACATCTACAATGCAACCTAAGCTCATGGGACATAGAACAGTAATAATGAAGAGGACACTAATGAATCTCTCAGTTCTCAATAATGAAGCTCCTTCATGCACTAGAGGGCCAGGAACACAAAAGGTCACAAGTGGCCAAAGTGTAGGGATCAAGAGTCTGCTGAATGATGGTCCTTGGAGAGGATCCCTTTATTAAACTTCACTCACCCAAGGCTCAGGGACCATCATGGAAGAGCTGGCAGAAAGATTGTAAGAGCCAGGGAGGAGGTGCATGACCATATGGAAACAAAGTCCTCTCAGCTCCTGGATACCTGCTCATATGATTCTATGGCAATGGTGTCAGCATACACAAGTCCCATGCAAACTCAGGCAGACAATAACCCAGCACAGAACTGGGAAAATATACAGCAGATCTCAATCTTACTTGAAGGAATGTTGGCAGCTGATTGTTGCTAGATGAAGAAGAGCTGATCTTCCTAAAACAAGGAACTCTAGATAGGCTGATTAGATTTAGTGGATGGACTTGCACTAGGGAATGGCTGGGAACACTGAGAACACAGTGGGCCTTAACAGGGATGAGAAAGTATATGGGCTCCAGTGGGGAGTGGGTGGCTATGGGAGGTTGCCAGTGGAGATGGCGGTATAAAGATGATTAATATGATTTGAGCTGTTCAGTATTAAATACACAAAAAATTCAATTAAAAAATTTTAAAATAAAAAAGCCACCTTAAAATGAGAGGTTGTGGCCCGCCCTTGCTCCACATCCTTTCTGGTGACATTGATTGCTCATTTTGGTCTTGAAGAGTCAACACCAGCTCTCAGTTCCCTCTCTTGAAGAGGAAGAAGCAGAACACATTTTATTTTCAAGTATTGTATATCTGTTCTGTCCTGTATAGGTAATAACTAAATTATTGATTCAAGGCATTCATCTTTACTGAACTTGAAAATAATAAGGGAGAAAGCAGCAGGTACTGCTCACAAGAGCTGAAAGGAAGCTAGAGAATCACAGTCCCCTGAGGAAAAAACTTCATAAGTGAAGAGACACAATAGACTCTCTAAAACATGAAGAAAAGGCTGAGGTAAGATTGTCAGGAATTTAGGACCCTCAAAAGCTGTGATGTGTATGTGAGAACTTAGAAAGACACTGGCATGCTAAGGGGAGATGCATACTCAGAAAAAGTCCTTGCAAAGCCTTAATCTGTCACCCTGGAGTGATATTTATGCTCAGAGCAAGTTAAGTAGTGAAGGAATTTTTCAGCAAAGACCAAATCTACAAAGACTTAGAGACAAGCCTGAAATAAATTCTGAGGAGAAAGCTATTGTTGCAGTTCAAGTCCAAAGACTGTTTGATGAAGGATGCACTCTATATCAGGGAAGGTCTTTTGTTCTTTCAACTGATTGGATGAGGCCCAACCACATAATGGAAAGTAATCAACTTTACTGAAAGCTTACTGATTAGAAGGTCAACCTAATTGTAAAACTCCTTTACAAAAGTATTCGGAATAATATTTTACCATATATCTGATATAATGTTCCAATAAAGTTGACAAAAAGATGAATTTTATGTTTGACTGCAATTTTTAATTTAGAAAAAAGTAAAATAACAAGTCATGGTGAGGACATGGGGGAACTGAAATACTACTGCATTGTTGGTCTATGTATAAAATGATGCAGCTGCTCTGGAAAACAGTTTGGCATTTCCTCAAAAAACTAAAAATATAGTACCATATGACCATTCCATCCCAAATATATTCTCAAGTGAAACAAAAGCAGAGATATAGATATGCACCAGTGTAATAGAATCATTGTTTTTTAAATTTTTAGTTGATTTGTTATGAATTTCACACAATATATTTTGATCAGTAGACCCCCTCTCATTTCTGTACTTCACTTAATGCCATTTTGGCATTTCCTCAAAAAACTAAAAATATAGTACCATATGACCATTCCATCCCAAATATATTCTCAAGTGAAACAAAAGCAGAGATATAGATATGCACCAGTGTAATAGAATCATTGTTTTTTAAATTTTTAGTTGATTTGTTATGAATTTCACACAATATATTTTGATCAGTAGACCCCCCTCTCATTTCTGTACTTCACTTAATGCCACCACCAAATTGCATGAATGCTATCTATCTATCTATCTATCTATCTATATATATATATACCTACCTTTCTTCCAGAATCTAACATCAATGCCCATACCAATACAAGTAC